>NW_008340652.1:245539-262541 GCF_000622305.1 Nannospalax galili
AGAAAAAAGAAAGGAAGGAAAGAGAGAGAAGAAAAAAGCCATAATGGAAGGCCAGTTTAGAGCCAGAATGGAGGTGAGACACGTGGCGAACTAGCAGCCACATGTTGGAGAGGAGAGCTTTAGGGAAAAAATAAGGAGCCCAAAATATTAGGACAACCCAAAGTGTTAGGGAAAGCATTCTTAAAAGAGACAGATAGAACTAAAGCATGTGGCTATACAACTGCCTCGAGGTAAGGATAAATGGGAAAAGTTCACCATCTCATTAACCCACTAGTTACTCCACCTATCTCCTTAGCATGACTTAAGATGAACCAGCCTTGCTAGGGGTGGTCCTGTGACCATGTGACTGACCAGCAAAACTGGAATGCTAGGTGTCTACTCAGGCCAGAAATTTTTATTCTTTCACCAGTTTTTTCTTAAGGGGCCTTTCTTGCTACGGTAACAGTATCACTAAGCCCTCCAGACCAAGGCAGACTCGTGCCTAGCCACCGCCCACCAAGGAAGGCCCCTATGACCTGCCCCAATTGATCTTTCCTGACATCCACCCTCTCTGCTGGGCACCTAACAGCCTCTTGGCAGCTCCTGCTCTTCTCTCAGCTGGGTCTCCACCCTGACCTTTTCCTGCCTGCTGTTATCGCCAAGGCCCTGCTCAGTTCTCAGCCTCCTCCTTGTTCCTGTCTCTGACCCACCCAGCTCCCATGATGACACTCTAGAGAGTTAGACTCTCTGGAACCTTGGTCCATGGTCAGTACATATAAGTATCTGCTGTCTGCAGGGCACCAATCTCAATAGATCTCTAGAGTCAGGTGCTCTATTACCTGCTTGGATTGGGCTCAGGGGTGAAGTCCTCCAGGATGGGCACTGCCACAGGGCTGAGGAAATTTGCCTAATATGCGAATCTAGGCACAGCCTTCCCTGTCCTTTGGTCAGATCTATAGCTAGAACCTTGGTCCAAAGACTGGTGACCACAAGGAAATCCCCAGGGAATTCCTGAGGACCATCCATCCTAGACTTCCAACTGGAGTACATCCATTCATGGGGAAATCTGTCTCCTGTCATTTGTTTATCATGACCACAATGATGACTGGCTGTCCTTTGGTTCCTAGAAAACAACTGTTTCTATGAGTGATAGAAACTGAAACTTTAGCTTGAATTGTCCCTCTCATGATAAGCTCTGTTTCCCAGAAGGCAAGCAAGAGCCAAGAAACTGGAGACCTATCAGCTGTTTCTGTTGTAGAATGAATAAAAGACCTTGAATGGTGGTGTGGGCCCAACTCATATCAGGCACTACTGAAGGCACTTCCCCTGAAGAACACTGGGGTCAACAATATTTATTGGTATCTATTATGTGGCAGGAACTTTCCAACACTATAAGGTAATGTGCCCCCAACTCAGAAAGGTGTTTGGAGCTAGATGTGGTACAGCTTGGATACCAACCCAGCCTCGCTTCAATGTCAACAGCCTCTAAAATCAATGAGGTCTCAAGGCAGCAGGGGGATGAGCTGGCCAGCATGGAAAGGAAGACTCAGGGTCAGGAGGGGCTGTGTTGGGGAGCCTTCTCAAAGGAGGTTAGGTTCCAGTTTGCCCATGCATTCCAGAATAGCCTGAATTGCTACAAAGCAAGACCCTGTCTCAATACATACATACACACATACACACACACACACACACACACACACACACACACACTTGAAGAACTTCCAAGGTGGAGACAGTTCAGTTTTTTTGTTTTTTTTGTTTTTTTTTTAAATTTTTATTATTTTTATTTTATGTGTATGAGTGTTATGCCTGCATGTAGGTAAAGAGGCTGTCGGATCCCGTGGGACTGGAGTGACAGATAGTCGCTGGCTGCCATGTGGGTGCTGGGATTCAAACCCGGGTCTTCTGTAAGAACAGTCAGTGTTCTTAACCGCTGAGCCATCTCTTCAGCCCCGACAGTTCAGTTTTAAAAGAAGCACCTCGAGGGGGCTGGAGAGATGACTCATCAGTTAAGAGCACTGGCTGCTCTTGAAGAGGACCTGGACTCAGTTCTCAGCACCCACATGGCACGTAACAACTGTCCATAACTCCAGTTCCAGGGGATCTGATGCCTTCTTCTGACCTCTACATGACACGGATGCACTTACACAAATATAGGCAATACACTCATACACATAAAATAAAAATAATAAATAGAATTTAAAAAAAAAAAAAAAAGAAGAAGTAACAAGCAAAGACTGAGCACAGGCAAGCTTCACATGGAGGAAGATGGAATGGGAGTAAAGTGGGTTTCAGCTCCCTCTCACCAGCCTCTATCTTCCACAGCTTCCAGGAACCTCTTAAACATCCCTGTTCATAAACAGCTGCTTTCTAAGGGACTGGAGATGTGGTTCAGTTGATAGAGTGTCTACCTTACATTCAGAAAGCTCTGGGTACAATCCACCAGCACCACCTAAGTATGATTGCCTAGGATATATGACACTCTGTCTCAGAAAGAATACATAAAATAAGTAAACAAAGAGTTGTCTCTCAAATAGTATCCCCTCCCTGTGTAAGCTTTCATATCAGAGACTTTTGGTCACTGACCTTTAATTAATGTCTCAATAACTCCTGTCCTCCTTAGCTAGGGTGGCCAAAGGGAGGGCCTGGCCTGAAGGGTAAAGAAGGTCCTCATTCCCCAGGCCAGGTATTTGAACAAGTAACACTGGCATACTGAGGCACAAACCTGGAAAGCTGAGGAGGAGGAAGAGGAGGGGGAGAAGAAGAAGAGGAGGAAGACGAGGAGGGGGAGGAAGACGAGGAGGAGGAAAAGGAAGAGGAGGAGGAGGAAGAGGAGGAGGAGAAGAGGAGGAGGAGGAAGAGGAAGATGAGGAGGAGGAGGAAGAAGAGAAGAGAAGGTGGAGGAGGAGGAAGAGGAGGAAGACGAGGGGGAGTAAGACGAGGAAGAGGAGGAAGAGGAGGAGGAAGAGGAGGAGGAAGAAGAGGAGAAGAGGAGGAGGAGGAGGAGGAAGAGAAGGAGGAAGAGGAGGAGGAGGAGACTTTGACTTCCCTGTGCCTTGCCTCTCACCTGGTGCCACAGTGGAGCTGCTGGGGATACTGCAAGAACTTAGCACTCCTTGGGAACCTACAAAGATGGGAGCCATAGAACCAGGGTCACCTGTTGGGAACAAATAACTAGTAGAGAGGTTAGACTGAATTTCTTGGTATTTCTGACTTTAAGAGTCAACTGATTTGCTCAATAAGCCTGGGTTTGGACCAGGGATCCCAGGGTGAGGGGCTGAGAGGCATCCTGTCCCCAGCACTGCCAGTCTGCCAGTAGCACCCACTGATCCAGGTAAACATCCTGTCAGGCCCCTGGCCCTTGGAATGTGGCCTTGAGCTCAGCACATGCTTCCTGAGGGGCTGTGAATAGCTGCAGACCTCCCCCTCCTCTTCATGTTCTGAAAATTTCAGAGAAACCAAAACAAACTCCCAGTCACAATATGAGAGTGAGTGGGGAGCTTGGGAAGGGCCAGGACTTTGTCTCGGGCTTCCAGACGTTTACATTGTTCACATTAATGAGCTGGGAAAGGGCTCTTTTTATGCCAGTAATAGCAACCACTTCCCTCCCCTCGACTCTCATGTAATCATGGCAAAAATCAAGCAAGGCCAATATTGTGACCCTTGCAGGATGAGATGAGGAGACTGGGGCTCAAAGATGACCATGACTTCCCCGAGGTCTCAGGTTAGCTCCTGCCTGAAGCTAGGACTTGAACCCAGTGTTATATTTACTTTTTCCAGGTCAGTGTGATGGAGCCTTTTGGCCCATTCAAGGAGAGGATTGGGCTGAAGGCTTTTGCCTGGTTCCCACAAGCCTTTCAACACGGACATAGCTGAATAAAGAGGCAGACTCTCATGAGGTTACAGGAGGCCAGCCTTGCCTGGTGCTGCCTGCTGAGTCTGCTGGGTGAAGGCCGGGTGCCAGCAGAGCCAGGCTAGCCAGGTCGTTGGCCCATGTGACTTGATACATAGTCACCCGTGTTTCCTCTCCTTGGCCCCACAGTACTCATTCTTTCTTGCTGATTTCCTGTCTCTGGGGCCTGGGGATGAGGTCTCTCCCCATTTCCTCTCTGAGACCAGTTTGACCCTGCAGCAGGCCCAAGATCGTCTACAGCAGTGAAGGAGGCAGCTATAGACAACAGACTTGCAGAAAATTAGCGACTGACTAGATCCCCTGGAAGCTGCAATATTTTCTGCGATCTTCAGCAGAAAAAGAAAAACCTCGCTGTATTCACATATTGTGATCTTCCATACACACCTATTTCTGAAACTCACTGTTCAATGACAAACTTGCTGATTATGGCCATTTAGTAAGTGGCATTCTCCCAGGCTTGCTCCAGGCCTTGCACTTTGCACCAAGAAGCTGTGTGTGCCAGCTTCCACCTGGCAGATGGCCAAGCCACTGCAGCGCAAGCACACAGAAGTCAGGAGCACACAGACATGACAGAAGCGCAGTTAATCAGTGCAATTGTCCCCCCTGCTGTGAGCATGACACTTCCCAGGGTTTTCCAGAGGAATTCAAGGAAGGACCTGGTTCTGCATTTCCCGGAGCTTTCAAAACCATGTGTGTCCTGAAGACTGCTACAATGCCGAGCCAGTTTACAGGGCAGTAAATCCCTTGGCTGTTCTCACCCTAGTGGGATTGACAGGTGTTATGTTCCACAAGAAGCTTAAGGTTATCTCCAAGCCACCACAACAGATCCCTTCTTCCCTTTCCCCTTCAGAGACCAGCTCAAGTTGTTTTCCTTCTGGACTTTGAAGAGCCAAAACAAGTCATTTCCTCCATAAAAATAATAATGAGCAAAGCCAGATTCCAGCCAGCCTCAGGTCAGAAGAGGTCATTCTGTTGGCTTGAAGTAAATACCTCCTGATGCACAGCCCCTGTCAATCCCCATCAGCAGAAAGTTAGCCTTTCATGGTGCTGGGGCTTGAAGCAGAGTATCGCAGTGTTCATAGAACCACACTTCCTCTGGAAGCTCTGAAAAGGTCCCCCCAATATCGTCCATTTTCTGCTGGCTCCTGGTGTCCCAGGCCTTGGCAACATCGCTCTAGCCTCTCCCTGTCTTCTTGTGGACTGAGCCCTAGAGTCATGAGTACTTGCTGGTGCCTGTCTACATACTCCTGGGCAGGCCCTACATCCTCCTGCAAGGACTTAACAAGACAGGCTAAGAGCCAATCCTGGACTCAAGCGCTTGCTTAAAAGAGGAGGAAGGACACTGGCCATGGCGGTGCACGCCTTTAATCCCAGCACTTGGGAGGCAAAGGCAGGTGGATCTCTGTGAGTTCAAGGTCAGCCTGGTCTACATAGCAAGTTCCAGGTCAGCTGGAGCTACAGGGAGATCCTGCCTCAAAAACAAAAAAGAAAAAAAAGAGGAAATAGGCACCTGGGAGGGTTAGAACTATTACTGCCATGTAGTGAGGACTTTGTAAGGTCTAGATCCTTTTCTTCATGATCCCACCGAATCCTCACAATCACTCTAACCATTTTACAAATGAAGACACAGGAGATCCATGAGTCTAAGTCACCTAATCTAGATGTCACAGCTATTACAGGATTGAACCAAAATTAGAGCTCAGGTTGGTATGGGATAAGGTCCTTGAATTTTTCCATAATGCTATACTGTCTCTTCTTGTGACAAACTAGAGTTCTGCATCACAGGCATAGAATGGAACAGTGATAGGGTGATAACACTGGAGTCTTAGGGCAACACCAAAATCTAAGTCTGTACCATGATGATCTGTGTTGCGGATGCTGCTGATGGATACTGAATCTGGTAGGAACAGAGGAGAAATAATTCCAGCAGAATCTTGGTGCTCAGAACTAGAAACAGCCAAGTCTGGAAAGGATTCAGCAAGATTCACAACAAAAGGACCCAGACCTCTCCTCAGGGTCTTCCCTGCCATTCAAAGAAGGGTTCAGGATCATACCACCCTTAACACAGCAGGGAGAGAACACAGGGCATAAAACCAGATGCCCAGGTCTCAGTCCCAGTCCCAGGATCCATGTGTCAGCTCTGTGACTAAAAAAATGGGTTCAACCTCTCTGATCCTGGAAGCTGTAAATAAGATGAGGCTGAGGGGGGGCAGGCAGGCCTCTGAAAGTCATCTGTCATCCATCCCCCCACCCCTCCATTCCCCCCCATCCCCGGTTACAGAACCATGTGAGCTTCTGTTTCAAGCTCATAAATTAGCACCTCATGTTGGTGGGGGGGCTCACACCCGTTGCCCCAGGGCATTTGGTGGCTCCAGAGAGAAAGAGAGGCCTCTATAAAAAGTCCCCATACTCCTGTGGAGGGTAGGATCACAGGTGTGCTGTGAGCAGGCCAGGCCCTGCCAGACCCAGGAGGGTCCAAAGGAAGGAAATGGGCAGAAGGTGGTCTTCTCAGCTGGCTTTCCCCTCAGGAGGTGGGGCCTCGGTGGTGCTCAAGACTTTTCTAATCTGTGGTGCCAGCTCCCGTTTGGCAAATGACACAAGTGAACCAAGGTTAAAAAGTTGGAATAACTCAGCATTGGAAAAGAAACAAAAGGCAAACAATGTGCAGTGTGTTCAGTAGGAAGAGTGGGCAGCTGGGGTCCTGGGCCACAGGAAGACCACAGGCTCTGGGAGGTTTTAAAAAAGGCACTGCCGCCAGGAGTGGGGATTTCTGTTAGGGCAGGTTCAGAGCCCGGGTCTCCAGCCAGCACCCCAGCCTGGGCCTGGGTAGAAAAGCATGGAGGGAGTAAGGAAGAAGCAGTGGGACAAAAGGGGTGCAACCTAAGGATGGCGTGTTGGGAGTCTCCAGGGTCAGGTGCTTGTTTTTGTCCTTTTCTTTACCAAGAGCAAAGTCAGTTCGGCAAGGTTGAGTCCCAGCTGGCAAAACCTGGGACACGTTGTGCAAGGTAGGAGATTAGTCCCTGTCCCTAGAAGACTAGCTCTCCTGTGTTCTCACTGCTCTTGAGTGCAGGTCTCTCTCCTTTCTCATCTTGGACTCTGCTGTCCTTTCTAGCCCTCCTTTGCTCCCCAAGATCCTTAGGTAAGATCCAAGCTCCCAGTGGCCTGTGATGTTCTTCCATGACCCTGTTCTTCCTGCTTCAATACCTTAAACCCTTCCATGAGAGAGCTGCTTGTTTCAAGCCTTGGGCCCTTCCCATTTTGTCCCCTTTGTGAAACATTTCTCCCCCAGCAAAAACCTTACTTACCCCTGGTATCTCAGTCTCCATCTTGCCTCTCTGGAAGCTGCCCCCACTCTCCTGGATTGGGTAGCCCCAACGCCTTCCATGGCAATCCTGGAAATTCCAGTGTAATTAGACATCCATCTCTCTCCCTTTCTTCTGAGCTCCCTGAGTCACAGTGGAGCCTCCTATATGCCATCACACTCCCAGGGCCATGCATGGCCATGCCAAAGGCAGGCATCAAGAGATCAGTTGTCAGATGAGTGGATCCAAGAGCTTACGTCCAACTACCTGGGGACAATCTTCTGAGACTGTAGAAGAGTGGGACAAACACACATGCCAAGCAAGGGTCATAAATGAGGTTTTCAAATAAGAGAAGGGCTCTGGATTCTGATGTCTCCCTAAAAAGAGGGAGGCAGCTCCCTTCCAAACACAGCATATGATGCAAGAGTGGGGAGTGAGAGCTGCCTGCTTTGGAGGTCCCCAGCCCTGGGAGAATCTGATGTCAGGACTGTGGAACTGAGCAAAGTGAGGTCTAAGTGAGGCCAGTTAGAAGGCAAAGAAAATCTTAGAGACATGAGAAGGGGAAAGGAGCCCCTCACCCAGGCATCTGGTTGAAGTCTCTCGCCTACAGCAGACCAAGATTTCTAGCAGAGTTACTAGCTGCTTAAAAGCTAGCCTTGAAATTCTTACAGCACCGTACCCATGAATCCCAATTTGGCCTCAGTCAAGGGCCCTAAAAGTCTAGGGAAACTCTTCAGGCTGCTGTGGGTTCAGTGTGGGGTCTCTGTCCCCTCACCGCTGACACAAGAACAGCTAACTTTTGGCTTACCTTCCCTCCAGAAGAGGTAGGTGGGGAGCCCTGGAGAGAGCTGATGGACAGGGCATCAGATTAGTGACCAGGTGACAGGGAGTGATCCTAGGGACACTAGAGGACACTAGGACTCTAGAGGACACTAGGACACTAGGACAGTAGAGGGCGGAGGGCAGAACCACCTATCTACTGTACTGAAAGTGGGGAGGGAGTGGAAGATGGACTGCAAGGCAAGGTTTAGGAGATGTGCAGAATTCGAAAGCTTATCCCCATCCTGGGCTGCAGCTTGAGCTCTCCAAAGCCGCCTAAGTTCAAGGGCTCAGGCAGAGCTGGGCCAATGATCAAAAGACTCTGGGATCAGTGAAGGTAGCAGGCGATGACATCAAGAGACAATAGGTGGTCAGGAGTGGCATGCCCAGTGAACTTTAGGGCAGGGCAGAATTAAGTAAAATATAGGTGACTTTCAGGCACGTAACTTTTTTTCAGCCTAAGTATATCTCAGATATTGCATGAGACATACTTACACTAAAAAAAACCACAATAT
The DNA here is from genome assembly GCF_000622305.1 of Nannospalax galili. Lineage (NCBI taxonomy): Eukaryota > Metazoa > Chordata > Mammalia > Rodentia > Spalacidae > Nannospalax > Nannospalax galili. The sequence goes on from NW_008340652.1 coordinate 254,068, forward strand.
TCAAATTTATCTGAGTGTCCTGTATTTTTATTTGCCAAATTTGGTCACCTCTTTTTAGGGGTCAGCTTGGTCTGAGTGGTAGGGTACTCTGCAGATCCAATTCCAGGAAAGTAGTTCTAAAACAAACCAACAGCTCACAGAGAAAAACAAAATGCATAACTTCCTGAGAATGCCTTATTGTTTGAAGGTGGAAGTCTGTGCTTTTGAAGGAAAAAGCTGTTTTCTTCTGAGGAAACGTGAGTCACAATAAAGCTGAACATATTTCTCCGACTTTGAGAGTGAGCTGAACTGTGACCATGAGCATCATTGACCTCACAGACTGACTATGTTGCTCTGACCACCAGCTCTACTGGCACCTGATATAGGTCTGTGACTCCAGTGACCCAGAGAGTCCCCAACCCATGAGAGCCTCAAGCTACAAGCCAGACCATGGGCCAAGCTTTGGAAGAGCCCAAGGGCAGGTCTGAGTCAGAGGTGGGGAGAAGGCTGCTGGGTCCCCCAGCAGGCACCAACCCTGAGCTGGGTGCTCTGAGTTAGGAGAGCCACTTTGGCCAACCTGTCACTCATCAGGTGGGAATTCCTTAAGAAAATCATTATGTCTTACACACTGTACTACATCCTGGTCCCCTACCTAGCCCAGAGCTGGCTGGTCCTGTTCTGGTGAGAGAGAAGGGGCTGTGGGACAGGCAACTGCCCAACCCAGGTCCTGTTCCTCAGCAGTGGCTGAGACCTGGCAGAGGTGTCTGAGAAGAACCTCTTGTTACTAGAGTTAGAGCGGCCTTAACAAGGTAGGCTTACTCATTTGCCCTCAGTATGCCAGTTATGAAGACAAGAAGCAGTTAAAAGCAGAAGGAGATACATTCAATGTGGCCACTTTGGGAAGAGGTACCTGGCTTCCAATTTCTTGGGGACCATTGTTTCAATAGTCTGATAACCAGAGGAAAGGGCACAAATATGGTTACAGACTACTTAAACATCTGCCTGCTCCTCGCCCCTCTTCTCTATCCTTGCATGGGAGCAGAAAACCCAGGTTGCCAAACCTCACAGATGTCATCATTTACCTTGACGTTAACCCTGCTCACTATTCCTTTCCATCGAACTGAACTTGGTTCTGAGACCCTCTTTTTTCTGACTTTGCTGGTCTTGTTGCTTGCTGAATGAGATGAGGTTATACATCTACCATTCTCTTTTCTAGAATGTTCTTCCCTGGATTCGCACAAAACTCACATCTCACCATTCTCAAGTAGCCCCTCAAAGGCCCTTCCCTGACCAGCCCCAGCCCCAGGCCTGCCAGGCTTTCTTCTCAGTATGCTTCCCTCCTAAGACTGCCTTGGGCTTCAGACTTATTGACAATCTCCTGATAGAATGGGGGTCACACATGTTTTGGCAGAGCCCCAATCTCTGAGGACAGTTAGGGCACCCAGCAGGATTGAAGAGTCTAGAGGCGCAGGCCAGAATACCCTAGGTTACAAGACGTGGACTGGCTGTTCAAATGAATGCCAGGGAGCCATATGGCCTGTGGGCTGAGGGACAAGGTGTACAGTGAGGAAGGGCTGGTATATATCTTCAGGGTACATTCACCCACTTGGGATGCTGAGTGAACAGCTATGAGCCAGAACAGTCCTCTTCTCTCTCCTGAAGCTATGGTAAAATGAGAACAGGTTCCATTGGCAAGCAAGAAACACTGGGGACCCCGAGGAAGGGGGCAGCCCAGCTGCCTTCAGGGACTGGGGTGAGAGGGGGGCCGTTGGCGAGGGACTAACCTTTCTAGGCTGGGATCAGGTTTCCTAGCACAAAGGCAGTCTCTCCTCTGTCCTCAAGAGCCCAGGGGCTGTCTGGCCCCATGACATTCCAGGCATTCCTTGGGGTCCTGAAGGCTGAGGTCTGAGTCTAGGGGAGGGATAGGGCTTTGTACTGGGGAGGAAGTGTCTGACTGGCCACAGACCCCTTTGTTTGGCTGCCAACATCACGTGTCTTCTTCCTGTCTAGTCTGACTGGCCAGCTGGGGCTATAGTGTGTGTGCGCGCGCGTGTGTGCGTGTGCGTGTGCGTGTGTGTGTGTGTGTGTGTGTGTGTGTGTGTGTGTGTGTGTGTGTATGTTGGGAAGGGGAGGAAGAGGGGGACAAATAGACGGATGGACCCATGTGTGGGGCCCATATCCTCTTGGTTCCTCACAAGCATAGAGTCCTCTAACAGGGTAGGTTCAGGACAAGGCTGACATTCCCCAAGCTTTTGCCTCTCACCCTAGAAGCACCACATTAGCCTATAAAAGAATTTGAACCCAGGGTGTTAGAATTTGGGATGAGAAGGTGACATGATAAGGAAGTAGAAATGGAACCCGACCCAACAAATGTAGATAGCTTTATGAGCTATGAGGGACATCCAAGATTGGGGAAGGTCTGGGATTTACAGGTGGACCCAGAGGGTCCCAGAAAGGGGGCCCTTCCTTTCTGGAATCCAAAAAGTGGGGTGTGCCTTCCTGGGTGGTATCCTCCTCCTTCCTGCAGTCTGGGAAGGAGAGATGGGGAGTTCTGACAGGGAGTTTGATAAGGAACTAGATCTACAGGAAGGCTGTCTTTTACTAGGGGCCATATGCTCTGGGATAGATGTATCGCCTTCCTGGAGTCGGGAGGCGGGATAGGAATGGTCAGTCCATTCAGTCACTTCTCAGACTGATTTTCCTTCACAGGGTCCCCCATGTTGATTTGAAGCCCTGCCCTACTACTTACTAAGCATGTAATCTTTTCTTCTAATCATTGTGACAGGAAGGAAAATATTCAAAAGAGAGACATTTGTGATTCTCCTTCAGCTATCAGACTATTGAAACAAAGGACCCCAAGGAACTAGAATTTCCCCAGGAATCTCATGCTGAGTGAAGGGAAAGACTGAAGCCCTGGTGCCAGCCAGAGGAGGAATTTGTCTCCCAGGAAGAGACTTTACACAGTTCTGACTTGTCATACCACCTTGCAGGACAAACCAGGAGTCCACATAATGGTAGGGCAGTGATGGGTGGGATCGCATGTTTATGATAGCTCTGGATCTAAGAGCACCTGTCAAAGTATCCAGGTTCTTGTGTCCCATGGCAAAGAATTGGACCAAGGACACATAGTTAGAAATAGAAATGGAGGGGCTGGAGAGATGGCTCAGCAGTTAAGAACACTGGTTGTTCTTGCAGAAGACCCGGATTTGAATCCCAGCACCCACACGGCAGCTAACAACTGTCTGTAACTCCAGTCTCAGGGGATCTGATGCCTTCTTCTGACCTCTGCGGGCATTGCATGACACGGGTGCACTTACCTACATGAAGGCAATACACGCATACACATAAAATTAAAATAATAAATAAAAAATTTTTAAAAAGAAATAGAAGTGGAGCCTATTAAGAAAGGGAAAGCACTCTTAAGAATGGGAGTGGGTTGGCAAGCTGAGGAAAACACCCAAATCCCTGGCGTCTCCCAGAGCCCCACCTCTCCTAAGTTTGGCTTCACCAGCTTTTCTGGACCATGCTCCATTTGTTGTATAAAGCCTAGGTGGGGAAGAGCCCCTGGTCTTTCCACCAAGTGCCTTCTTTTATATGCTAATCTTTTATTATTTTTACTTTATGTGTATTGTCTGCATGTGCAGAGGTCAGAAGAGATCATCGGAGCCCCTGGAACTGGAGTTATAAACAGTTGTTAGAGGATGCTCCGAGGATGCTGGGAATTGAACCTGGGTCCTTTTCTAGAGCAGCCAGTGCTCTTAACTGCTGAGCCATCTCTCCAGCCCCTATATGCTAATCGTGATAGTCTCTATTCTTCAGTCTGTATTCTCCTATCAGAGCTTCATAACATAGCTTAGTTAGGTAAACCATTTGCTCTCTGTTTAAACCTAAACTCCAGGGAAGGATCTTGAAAATGGATTTGTGATGTCATTGTACCTCTTTATTTGTTCCTCTTCCCAAAGTAGCTATATTAAGTAAACCCCTTTTCTCTGCTTTTCACTATTACCTGTATCTTTAACTGGTGTGCTGGAGCAAATGGCTGAGCCCCATTTGTTAGTCCTGCCAGGGCTCAAGCTTATACCCTAAAACCTCAGGTGATGCCCTTAACAATGCCAATTCTCCAAACCTTACTTTTGTCCTGTGTAGAATTGCTCACTGGATCACAATATTGAGAGATTAGATGACTATATGAGATGTAGCCCTAGCCCATGCATATGCCAGCATAAGCTGGCACTCATTGTCATGAATCCCACAGTACCTGGAGATTCCAGAGGGGAAGAAGTAGGAGGCATTAGCTCACAAAAAGGAAAGGCAGCAGGGAGATTGCCAGGAAGCAAAGGGTTGCCAGGGACAACCCTGTACCCCTCACCCCTCACCCCTATGCTCCCACCCCCATCCCAGGGACTCACAGCTGGATGTGGTCATGGGCAAGGGTGAAGTGCCCATATCCAGAGTGCTAGAATACCAGAGTGAGTGCCACCAGTCCTGCTTGTGTTCTGAAGAAATCTGAAAGGCCCAATGACACTCAAGAACTCTAGGCACTCAGGAGCATGGACAGCTAGGCACAAGTGCAGAAAGCTGGAAGATCAGTTCCCTCACTCTGGTCCTGAGACAGTTTAAAGGCCTGGCCAGGAAGGAAGATGACCCAGGCACTGTCTCTCAGAGTTGTGCCACCCTTAGTTTTGGGGGCAGGGCTCAAAAGGGAGAGGGCCATTTGGTAGTCACTCCATCATAGGGAGAACACTTCAGAGTGAGCTTGTGGTCAGCAGTCAACAGGGCATGAGGTAGAGCTGGTGACTATGGCCAGGAACTGCAGGGGTCCCTGTCCTGGGAAACAGGCCACATCCATCCCCAAGAGGTCAGAGATCCCATATAGCAGCAGAAGCCCATCTTCTAGCTTGAGACTTTGGGAAAGTTCTGGAAGCTCTTCATTAGTCAGCTAGAAAGATCATACCCATCCCACCATGCCAGGTAACAATACTGCCATGTCAACCAGCCAACACAGAGCTTCATCAAGAGATGACTGCTCCTGGGAGGATCCTAGGGGTGGATGCATGGCATGAATGTATAAGATTCTTAAAGGATAGATTTTAAGTTCAAAAAAGAAGTCAAAGAGATTGGAGAGAGAATGTGTCCTTTGTCTATGAAGATCTGCAAGGGACAGTGGTCCATCTAGTCCAACTCACTGGGAATCGTCTGAATCTCTCTGACCTATTCTACCTCCCTTAATGTCTGGAGAGGAACAACACAGCCCTGACTACTCTGATCTATTTGGTGGCTTTGCATTGTCCCCACAGAGTTTTGCTCTGTGCTGGGAGAGCAGGGTCTAAGGCTCATAATTCATCTTTTGGTGGGAAAAGTACAGCTGTTGTCAGACACACCACAACAATAGAATAAGTTGGACTGTCCCCTAAGGTATGCCTGGCTTGTCTCAGAGGGGCTGGTGCCCACTGTTGCCCATTCCTAGACCTCCCAAGTACAGAGAGATGGGACATCCTGACTAGATGGCAGGGAGACCTCTTCCATCTGAGTCAATTACTTGAGGAGGGGCTGGCAGGTCCTAGGGATGGTGCTCATAGCCATCCTTTCTACCGTAGGTCAGGCAGATGAGAACAGCAGGAAGCAGAGGCCTTGGAAACATCCTGTCAGCCAGATGGAGGAGCTATCCCTGCATGGGCAAGAGCTGTTTGCAGGCCATAGGCACAAAAATGGGCCACAACAGAAATATGCAAATATTTGAAGCCACTAATATTCAAAATCCTGAGTGCAGCCTTGCCCTCGTTTAACTTCTAAACAGTTTTTCTCTGAGTAGGGGCAAGCCCTATTCTGGGCCTCATAGTCCTAGGTCTCTCTGTTCCTAACTGACCCAGATAGGAGAGGTCTGGCACTGGCAAGAGGGCATGGCAGGGAGCAGCTGGCTGCCTGGTTGGCCTCTGTAGTTCTGCCTTTCTGCTGCTAGATGAAAGTGACTTGGCCTGCTCCCTGGAAGTGAGCTTCAGGCAGGTGGAAGCTGGGCTCTTTCTGTGAGATAAAACCCAGTCCCATCCATGGAGCCTACAAGGCTCCCAGGCTTATTTTGGTAAGTAGAGGGAGTGTGACAGGCTTGAGGTCAGGCCTACTTGAGTCCATGTTTTACCTTGGAGCCATGTACTGAGCGCTTAGGAACAGGTCTTTGGAAGCTCTGGGACGTACAAGTGCAAGGTGTACACACACAGGCATGCACATATGCGCAAGTGTTATAGGCAGATGGAGTCTGAAAGGCACCTGCTGCGATTTCCAGACACTTGTGTCTGGAACAAGGAATTGGATGGGGGAAACATGAATAGTGGTAGAAACAGAGACCATCTATTAAGAAGAGTACTCTTCCAAGCAAGGAAGTGGGTCAGAGAGCTGGGAAAGATTAGAAGCTCAATAGCCCCTCAGGGGAACCACAAGAATTATGAGCCTTTATGGGCCATTTACATAGTATCTGCCTTTTACATTCATATTCCTTATTATTATTGTGGGCAATGGGGGCACGTGCACCATGAAACTTAGTTATGTGGGATCAAACTCAGATTGCCAACCTTTACAGCAAGCACTTTTACCTAAGGAGCCATCTCACATCTTATTGACCCATCCTTTGGGCTTTTGGAGCAGCACACTCTGTCTCGTATATGTAGTCCTTGGTGTGTTTGGGGGGTAGGAGAATGGGGGGTGTCAATCTCTTTCTCTGTTGTTGTCTTCTTTCATCAGCTAATCTTGATGTCCTTCCTCTTACTCTCTGCCTCACACATTAATATCAAGGAAAAGGCAACTTGATTACCTTACCTAGTTCATGATAGTGTGAAAAACAATTCCAGTATGTAACCAGGCACTTAAACCCTAACCAGACTGATGGACAAACACTTTGAGGAAAGGTGGGGTCAGAGGCTGAAGAAGGAGTGAGCAGGTGCTTGAGGCCCCCAGGTACTGGGTGACGCAGATGTTAGAATGATGGAGAGAATGGCAATACAGGGCCAAATGGGAGGTGAGCAAGGAATAACGGCTTGGACTGGATCACGGCAGGCACGGAGATGGGGAGGCTGTGCAGAGCTGTGAAGGAAGCAGGGCTAGCAGAATCCCAAAGTTGGTAGGTCTCTGTGGGGCATGCAGGAGAGAAAGGAGAGGGGTAGAAGGCCAGAACTGCATGACTTCATGTTTGTGGCTTGGACAGCTGGGTGACAGTGGTGTTACTCAGTGAAGCTGAAACAGCAGAAGCTCTGGGAGTCAGCTTAGAGAACCCCAGCTGGGACCTGGAAGACAAGCAGCTGTACCTGGGCTGATGCTTCTTTGGAGGGGGCTGGAGGAGGCAGGGTGTGCTGTGTATAGACTCTGCTACAAAAAAAAAAAAAAAAAAAAAAAAAAACTGTTAGGGAATGATCCTGCAGGTTCCCAAGGTTCCCTTGAGAGCCAAATCCCTATACCTACCTTCAAGTCCATTGAATAAGTTATCCATTTCAAGAGTCACCGCCTCCCCAGCACCTCTCCACAATTTGCACAACAGTGTCTGTACAACTTAGGAAAGGCCCTGTGGAGGTACCATATCACCTTCTTGTTTCTTTGACTTAGCAGAGTCTGTGTGATGCCTGCTTATTGGATGCAGGAAGAAGGGATGAGCCAAGGCTATTGCCACCATCTGAACCCAAAAGGTAGAGGTTCTGCCTGGGTCAGCACCTCTTAGCACCAGTTAAGAGAGGGCTGTAAAGTAACTCTCTGGACACAAGTGGAATTCTGGAAGGAGAGTAAGAGAGGGAACGAAGACCACAGAAAAGGGGGAATGGATTGGGGACCAGTAGTCCCCTTCTCCCCAGCCCAATGGTGGTAAGTAGGCAGGTGGCCTCCTAGAGTGGTTTCTGCTTCCCTCTGAAGACTGTCAGTCATCCACCCTGCAATGGACTGTCTCACAAGTCATGAGCAGAGCCTGTGCCAGGACTGGAAAGCAGCAGCTGAGAAAAGAGGTGCGACGTGCTGGCCTGAGGAAGGTGGTGACTGAATGAGCTCTCACACCTCCTTGCCCCATATTCAGTCATTCATGAACCTCCAGGGCACTGAGCAGCAGTTTCTCCTGTTCCCTCTGAATTTGCCAGCCCCCTCCTTTCTCATTCCCATTCTCCTACTGCCCTCCAGCTCATTAATATTATGCCTGTTCCACTAGTGAGTGAGACCCGGTACTAAGTGGCTTCAGTGGCCAGTGCTCTATGGGCTTTAATGAGCAGAAGTCCTTGGGGACTGGAGCTAGCAGCCTGGGGGCATGGCCTGCACATCTGCATTCCCAGCAAGCTCCCAGGGGATGGCAACCTGCCCTGTACCACACTTCAGCTATTCTGCTGCCAGTGAGACCCAGCAGGGTATTATCTTAGAGGTGGAGGGATGGTAAGTGCTCTGGAGCCCCTGTGCAGAAAAGGAAGGTCAAAGGAATGAATCTGAACTTGGTAAAGCAGAACTAAGTTTATTCTCCCCCCCCCCCCCCACCA
>NW_008340652.1:262706-282087 GCF_000622305.1 Nannospalax galili
GCGGAGGCGGCGGGGCAGAAAAAGAGCATCAAAGAATAAAAGAGAGCGTGTGTAAAAAGAACGTCATTTTCTTCCCCCCCCCCCCCCCCACCACACACACTTCTACATGTATGAGTGACTCTACCTCTGCCCAACCGGGTCAACTTTCAACTTTAAAGAATACAGCCCATGATGGTGGAGAAGATGAGGCTGCTAGTCACATTGCAGCAGCAGTCAGGAAGCAGAGACAATGCTGGTATACAGCAAGCTTTCGCCTTTCTATTCAGGATAGAAACTCAGTCTACTAGGAATGGTACTACTCACGTTTAGGGGTGGTCTTCCCACCCCAGTTAACCCAATCTAGAAAGTCTCTCACAGACACACCAAGAGGTTTGTCTCCTGGGTGATCTAGATCCTGTCAAGTTGACAATATTAACCACCACAGGGCTCATTCTAGAGCTTACCACCACCTGGGTTCCAGATTGCAGAGCTTCCTTCCTCCTCACCTCGTCTGGCTAGTGACCACAGAAGAACACTCTGCAGAGCCCTGAAGTGACACTCAGGGAGTAGTGGCCTGAGGTCCTTCCCATTCAGGGCCTGCATTTCCCCATCTGTAGTGTGTAGGTATACTGGAGACTCTGGAGGTGCTGGGGGCATCTGGCTCTGTACGCACTGATCCATGCTCATGCATGTGAGGGCAAGCCAAGGAGGAGAGGTGGGTGTAGTGATGGCCCAATGGGGGCAGGTGAGCTCCCCAGGGATGCACTTTCCCAGCTTCTCTGTGCACCTCTACACTGAGGCTTCTTGGGTATTTTTAGGAAGCTTGACACCTCCTGGGCTGTGATTCCTTAATACAGCTGACAAAGATGTGGGAAACTGAGAAGCTCCCCCGGAGCGGCTGTGTGTGCATGGGGGAGGGCAGAGGAGGGGTGCTGAGAGTGCCTGCACAGGAGTGGACAGGTTTCAAGGGCAGAAAAAACTGAGTGTTCTTCCACTCTTACCCAGCACTCAGCAGGGCATGTCTGACAGACACTGAATGGGGCCATTTGCCCACACACTGGGCAGTTCTCCAGGGGATCAGCTCGGTGTCCTCTAACTCAACTCAGTTCTGACACTGTTTACCTGAGGACAGTGTCCATCCATCCCACAGGTTGAGGACTCAGATCCATGACACTTCAGATGTCAGTCACAAGCAGGGGCTGTAGCCTGTTTCTCCTAGTGGACTATAAATCCCAGGTTGCCATGGCCCCTGCCTCAAGGTCAATTAATTTGCTACAACAGCTCAGAGAATTCAAGGAAACACTGTTATCATATAGGATATCATGAAGGATTCAGATGAACAATCAGACAAAAGAGATGAAAGGCAAGGCCTGTGGGAAGGGGTGGGAAACTTCTTTTTTGTTGTTGTTTGCTAATATACTTGTATTGATTCTTTGAAATTTTCATGCAATGTATTTGGATCATATTCACTGCCACCTTCCTTGCACTAACTCTTCCCAGATCCACCCCCGTCTCCCTACTCCCCCGCAACTTTGTGTCCTCTCATTTTTTGTGAATAACCCATTATCTCTAATTTGTACTGCTCATAAACTGTTGGGTTTAGGCCATCCAGTGGAGCACAGTTGACCAACCAGGGCTACACTCTTAAACTGGCTCTCTCTCCCCCAGAAGCCATCAACTGTTCATAGCTCCTCAGGTAAGGGTGAGTACTCAAGAACCCCTTCCCCCTCCATGCTAGACTGTTCGCTGGCTTGATCTTGAGTAGGTCTTGTGCAGGCAACCACAGCTGCTGTGAGCTCATGAGTCCGGCGGTCCTGTCATGTCCTGAAGACACTGTTAAACTCCAGTCCTCCCTGACCTCTAGCTCTTGCAAGATTTCTGCCCCCTCTTCCTCAATGGTCCCAGAACCTTGGGCTGGGGGTGGGGTATAGATGTCCCATCTGTGCTGAGAACTGGGTGGAGAGTTTCTACACCTTGGCCATACCCCATCCTCCCTGTACCTCCATCTGGTCAACAATCTGAAAACTTCCTGAACCCAGTTTTTTTAGTCTCTGTGGAGGTTTTATTAGGTGGTATGATTGATTGACTCATTTCCCACCAGAGATTAACTCAACCTTTAACTCCTCTACCCTCTCTGGAGGTTAGGGTCAACCCTCAGTCATGTCAGGGTCTTGGCTGGTGATCAGTCTGCATCCTAATGCCATCTCATTAGCACTAAAGACATTCTATCACTCTGGAGATTCTAAAGATTTTCCACAGTGTGTACTGGGAACCAGGGGAAGAGATAAAATACTTCAGTTTCTTAATGTATCATGTCATGATGTTACAGCAGGAGTCCAGAGAATATGCATTCAGATTGAGGGACTTGGTGTATAGGGTAGGATTATTTGACTATGGCAGAGCGGGACTTCCTCAAAGTATTCTAGAAGGATGCTCTTGTGTGTGTGTATGTGTAGAGGGGAGCCAATAGGGACATCATAGGCAGGTCTTGGGGCTTTTTTTTTTTTTTTTTTCGGTGTTCTTCCAGTAAGTACCTATTGTGGCCTCCTCCTATGCTCAGGTCTTATGTTGTAAAGCTTACTTTTTTTTTTTTTTTTTAGACAGAACCTCAAAGTCCAGGCTAACTTCAAACTCACTTTGTAGCCAAAGATGACTTTGAACTTCTGATCCCCTTGCCTCTTTACCTTCCAAGTGCTGAACTTACAGATGTGCATCTCCACATCCACTTTATGAAGTGCAAGCATTCTAATGACTGAGCTGCATCCCTCTGCCCAAGGCCCCTTATTTACCACTTTTGCCCATTCACACATTTATCCTGTGAATGTACATTCTGTCCCTGTTCTGTGCATTCCCTGAGCCAGCTACTAGGGACAGACATGAACCAGATAGATGCCTGCCCTCAGGGCTTTGAGTGCTATGGCAGGACTGAAAGGGTGATAAGGTGCTAGGCAGAAGCACAGAGGTGTGAAGAGACAGCTGAGTTCATAGAGGTGGGCCAGAGGAGGCAGTGGGTTAAGTCCCTACTGGAAACACACGCGTGTGGGAAGGGGTGGTTCTGACTGCTCTGTCAGTTCTCTGCTGCCTTCTGTCCCAGCCCTTAGCCTGTGGGGATTGTAGAGGCCCTCACACCCTGACATTGTTCCTAGACCCTATGGCGTAGGCCCCAGCCCAGCAACTCCAGCCTCTGCCTCTCCTCCCATCCCTTGCTGTCACTGCTGCTCTCCACCTTCAGTCCCCAGGGCAATATCAAAGCGAAGGAAGAGTATCACCTATGCCACCCGCCTCCACAATGGGACCTGTAGGAGGAGGCTGGCACAAGGGCAGGAGGTGGGCCAGGTTCTGACACCAGCATTTTCTGCTGTGTGACCTTGACTAAGTCCCTCCCAGTCTCTGAACACAAAATCTCTTCCTCCATCAAGCAAGCAGATATGTGTACACGATCATTTCCTGCCTATCTTGCTGCTAACATAATACAGGTCAAGGCACTTGATAAATACCAAAACACTGTTATTATTTCTGCTAGGCATAGTCATGTAGGAATTTCGGCAAGAACAGAGCAACTGCTCCACACTTCCTCATGACTCCACCCGGCCCCATAGCTTCATGGTGTGCAGTGCAGGTGTAGAAGACATAGGAGAAGCAAGAGCAACCATCCAGGTTGCTGGCTGGGGAGGAGGTCAGAACAAGGCTTAAAGCAAGAGGAACTTAGGACAATGCTGTTCATTGTTCACTCACAAGACTTCTAAGCACTGATGCCCAGGTAGATACAGAAAACAGGACCTGGCCCTACCTTTGAGTGATTAAGAGAGGTAGACCCAGTGACAGTCAGTGTAGGCTCAGGCCCCAGGCATGAAGACTGGTGAGGGAGCCAAGGTCTCCAACCTGCCTGGGAGGGTAAAGTGGGTCCTGGGAAAAAGGCTTTGTAGCAGCTCTGAAGATAACTGTCTTCTGGAAGGGCCACAGGGGGAACGGTGGATAGAGAGTGCAGCTCCTACTCCTGACCCAGTTCCCACATCAACAAAACGTTCAGCTAACACGGTTCCCAGCCATGTAGAGTCCTTTCTGCACACATGGATTCCCTCCAGCCCTGTTTTGCACCTGCCCTGAGCGGTGATGGAGCAGACGAACGCAGACCCTCACCATCTCAACACTTTCTGACACTGCAAGGGCCCAGATTGCTTTCAGGTCTGCCTCTTAGCCTGAGGAGCCCCATATGCACATTCACTCTGACCCTGCCCAGGCACTCTGGCTGCTCCCTACTCACTCTGATTCCACCCACTCACTCTGACCCTGCCCTTGTAGTTTGACTTCGCCTACCCACTCTGACTCAGCCCTTATACCTTGACTCCTCCCACTCACCCTGATTCCACCCACATGCTCTGAGTCTGCCGCCTCTGTGGACCTGAACTCCCAACTGCCAAAGCGGCAAGGGCTCTCCAGTAGAATAGGGCCTTCCCTCACCAGAGGCTGTCTCCATAGGGCATGTTCCAGAGAATGTTGCTGCAGAAGTCAAGGTCCAAGGTCTATACTCCCTATGGATTTAACTCACCCTCAAATGTAGGATTTGTGGGCTCTTTACAATCCCTCACCCCATTGCCTGACCCACGCCCTTACTTGAGGTTTCTGAAGAGGTACTCTGGGAAACAAAGGGATCTCTGCTGTTGGCTGCTTGGAGTCCTAGAGCCAAGATTGATAGACTATACTCCACTGGCCTCAAAGAAGCTCAATAAGATGGATTACATGTGGATGAAAAATAAGGAAACTGAGGCACCACGTGAACAAAGAGGAGGAAAAGGAACTACAAGTTGTTCAGCTCTCTAGTAGAGCCCAGGTAGGTTGCTCTCCTGGGCATGTCCACCCTTTTGACATTGAGACACCACATTGCCCTTTACAAAGTTCATGCTGGAGAACCATGCAATTGAGTTACAAAAGTATACTGAAAAAAAAAAAAACCCCTCCCATAATGTTTTAAGTACGTCTACAATTTTTTGCATCGGGCCACATTCATAGCTCTCCTTGGTATCAGGTGGCCCATGGGTTGCTGATTGGCTACACCTGAAAGCCATTTTGTCCCCCGTTTGGTGGCTACCATTATCTGCCCCCATCTTCCCCTCAACCTTTTCTGCTCAGATCATCCCAACTGCCACCCTCCACTTCTCTCCTTCAAAAGGTCCGTCATTTCCCTCCACTTCCATAGCCTATTCCCAGCTACCTAGTCTAGCAGCTATCAAGGGGAGAGTCACTAGCTCAGCTAGATCACATGGGCACAGCATGGTGACTGATGTCCAGATGGGCCCTCACAAAGCCTACCTTAACCTAGGAGATGCTCTGGGCCTAGAGGAGAAGAAGGCTGCCTGGCAGAGCACAGACCATGTCGGCAGAGGCTCCCACAGATGCAGGGACACACTCCCTGTCATTGGGGCTCCTTCTGTAATTACCCTAAATCTTACTGTCCTGCCTCTTTCTTGCTTTCTTGTGGGATATTTTCTTTCTTCTTAACTGCCATCCCTGTCTGTGGTCCCACACACCCCTGAACCAGGCTGATAGCTTACAGACTCTTGATCCATCACAGAACACGTCTCCTTAGGCCTCCCACAAACAATGCAGTGCCCTCTTTGCCCTTCTCAGAAGAACTGAGAGCGTTTCAGAGAGGAGCCTTCTCTCTGAATTGGGGAAGGAACTTGGCTTTCCCTTTCCACCCAACTGCCATAGAAGCCCAAACACGTGGAAATCCCTATAAACCTGACCAAGAGTGTGTCAGTGTGAGAGACTGGGTGTTCACTTCCTAGAGAATGGAAGAGAATGGAAGAGGACTATTGAAGTCCCCTTATCTGAGATTTCACTTCCAGGCAGGCCTCAAATACTGTATCAATTACAGTCTGAAAACGTTAAAAGTTCAATAAATAATTCATAATTGTTAATTAATCGTATAGCAGAGTAATTTATTTATTAGAAATTATTCATTATTAGTAATTGTTATCTTTTATTGTGCCTAGTTTATTAATTAAGTTTTATCATAGGAATGTACTTATAAGAAAAAACATCCTATATAAGGTGCAGCAACAGCCACGGCTTCAGGCATCCACTGGGCCATGGAATGCACCCCACATGGGCAAGGGGAGTGATTGTGCACTGAACTGGTGGCCAAAGCCAAGTCTAAAAGGGGCCCAGCAGAGGTCAGTAGCAAAGCCCCTCCACAGAAGGTCAGGCCAGGGCCAGGAGCCCTGCCCTCATCATCCAGAGTTCTAGAAAAAGAAAACCAAGAACATAAAGAAGAAAATAGTGCTTAATGGAAGACAATGTCTGAAAGGCATGAGGCCTGAAGTATCTTTAGAAAATTTCAAGTAGCCAGTGATAAATACTAGCTTCCAGAGAGTAAAATCCAGGCCCCTTGCAAGGAATGGGAATCTAAATATGTATATTCCTACATGAGCTAAATTGTGTTCACTCCTGCTGTGTGAGTGAACATTGAAAGTACATGTAAGATTGTTTGAATGCGTGACCCTGAACCTGGGCATTAGATAGTTCTCCATAGTATCTTGCATTTCTGTACATCTTGTGCAAAGCAAGCGCCTAGCTATCTTTTCAAGGATGCTTCATAATGAACAGCCTGGGTAGGTACAGTTCATGGCTCCCTCCTGAGTGAAGGGCAGGCTTCCTGCCTTTGGTATACTCCTATATTCCTAGTCTCCTCTGTGTGGTAGCTCTGATGTCATCTAATCCTCTTGACATCACTGTGTGGGAATTAGTGCTGGTAGCTGGGTATTGATATGCAGCTATTGTTATTGCTGTGAATACTAAACTCTCTTCATCTTAGCCAGGAATTGTATGCCTTTTGCCAGCATTTTCAAAATCCAGGCACTAATTCAGTCTTTGGCCGAGGATAAAAATCCCAAACCATTCATTCACTATTCACCATTCTTTGACAATGTGTTTATAGATATGTGTGTTTCAATGGCCCCGGCTTAACTACATTTGTATGTGTATATAAGAATTAAAGGTAATGGTTTCTGTGGGACATGGTGTTTCAGAGTTTATACACACTGGAAACCTGTTCTTAGGTAGTATGAGTCTGTATTAGAAACTGGATCAGCCCTCCTTACTGAAGGATAGGAAAAGACAGGGACTACGAAATATGGAAAGACGGTCCTCCTCTGCTTCTCTCATCCACATTCCAGCCATATTTGTGAGGACCACAGGATGTTCCATTGAGTTCAGAAGCACTAGATTAGAGGTGAGACGACTGTAGTGACCACAGGAAGGGGGGCTCATAGAGGACTCATAAGAGGCTTCCACTTTGTAGAATGAAACCTTCTTTACCACCCCATCCACTTAGCAACTTCTAAAGAATCCCAACCCCTGTCAATGTCCAGACCAACTGAGCCATACTCTGAGACATAAACTCCACTCCTGGCCTTTATAAAACAACTCTGGGTGTTCTCTAGGAGCTAAGCTTGTCTAATCTTCTGACATACCCATTGGCCCTTTCCAGCCAAGAAAACAGGACCAGCATTTTACTGTGTGGCCAGAACAGGAAGGAGTCAGGCTCTCCATCCCCGAGGGTGGCCATATCTGGGTGCTTAGCCTGCTCAATCTTTTCTGATTCTCCAAATAATGTCATTATCCCAATTTGAAACCTGAGAGACTTTGCCACTGGTGCAAGTTTGTGCAGAGGTACAGTCTAGGGAGACTTGGAAGTGAGAGGAGGGGAGATGAGACTGATAGAAGAGCCAGTAGCTGCCAGGCATTGGCAGTGCCTCCACCTACAACCACAAAGGCACTGGCGGATTTGAAGAGGAGGGTGAAGCCCAGGTGGGGAGATTGGTAGGAGACTGAGTGCATCAGATGTCAGCTCTCTGGAGTCCTGCTGTGGTTTGGATGAGTGTTTCCCAACAGTGACATGTTAAAGGCTTGGTGCCCAGGGTGGCTCGACTGGCAAATGGCAGTCTTTGAGAAGTGGAGTCTATGCAAGGTCCTTAGTTCACTGGGGCATGCCCATGAAGGGAATTGTGGGATGCCTGTTTTTCTCTCTTTGACTTCCTGGTTCATGATGTAAGCAGTGTCCTTCATTGCTCACTCCTTCTGTGATGTACTGCCCCAAAGAATATGGTAACTGAATCTAGGACTGGAAAGTCCAGAACTTGGAACCAAATTAAATTTTTTCTGTTTACATAGTAACTGCCTCATATATTTCCTTATAGTAATGTGAAGCTAATTCAAGTCCAAAACCTTGTACTAGTTAAAGGCTCACCAGTCTCTAATTATAGCTACACATTTTCATCCCTCTGCATCAGCCCAATGGGTCAGACACCAAACTACCCAATTCCCTTACCTACACCACCTCTGAAATCTGTGTATTGGTCAATTGTGGCAGACCAGTGGAAAGCTGGGCTGTAGAGGTTTCAGAAACAGATGGGGCTCTCCATGCCTCCTCTGGCTTCTCCTAAGACCTTATTAACATTCAGGCAGCTCCTCACACCATTTATCACAGGCCACAGAGGAGCTGAGATTTGATCTAGCCTGGCTGAGCAGCATTAAAATCAATTAAAAAAGAGAGATAAGCCTCTTCTCTCTCGACTGAAAAATCCACAGGAGCAAGAGAAAGCCACACACAGCTCCATCAATCACCCAGGGCTCTGCTCTCCTTAGCTAATTTTTTTTTTCTAGACAGCTGCAGGAGGAGCCAGCTGAGCAGAAAGGTGTTCTTGTGATGGGCTGTGGCTGGCTGGCAGCTTCTGGGCTGAATCAGCCGAGGCTGAGTCTCAGCTGTCCTTTGGTCAGCAGACAGTCCAGCTAGTTGTCTGAAACTGGGGTGACAGAGAGCAGCCAGAGAAGGAAGGCCCAGAAGCCTATTCCTTGAGCCATCTCCTGGGGTCCGACACCAGCTACCTATTCATTCCTGGGCCTGGAATTTGGACCTCAGAGAGCCCAGGTATTTCTAGGCTTGCCTTAGCTATCCAAGGAGAGCTACATAGAATGAAATTTCTCTCTTGTTCCTCCTCAGATAATGCTGATTAGTTTGATAACTCCTGTGAAATTGCGTCTCCTGATGTTGTCAAGCAAAACTGGTGTGTGTGTGTGTGTATGTGTGTTGTGTTGTGTGTTATGAGCTGAGGCCTGCACCCACACAAAGCCTAGCATGTTAGCAGGCATCAAGTAAACATTTGTCAAATGAATGTGTCTGAAATGCACCTACCATCCACCAGCCATTACTGATCAAGCAGACAGCACTTGGTACCAGGTAGTTTTGATGTCAACCTTTATCAGTTTATCTTCTTTATTTTTTAACAGGTGGATAAGTCTTTGGTAGGCCTTTTGACAATACATAGAAGTGATCATTTACACAGGTACAGTCCCAGCACTGCGTTAGACCCAGGATAACAGGCTTCTGGACAGGGTGACCTTGACCTGCTAGGGGGATGGAATGGGCAAGGCTAAAGGGAGAATTTAAGACACTGATTGCCAGGGAAAGGTGCCTGGACTTGTCCTGTATGGAGCCATACCTCTATATGCTGTACATGGCCTGCCCAATTATTTTACACTCTCTTCTGAGGAAGAGTGAGACTAGAAAGTACAGGACACTGAGAAGTGTCTTGATCAGGCTACTGGTATTTTCTTGAGTGTTATACCATGGAGAAAATGATTGGATTTTATTTAGAACAGAATTCTTTCCAGCAATAAATAGAAGGATGTTGACTCTAATGCATATTTGTTTCACTTTGCAATTCAGGTACTTAACCTGCATTAAGAGATGGTAAATCACCTTTGTAGAGGCTGAGACAGCAGAGCTGTCCCTGGACCAAGGGTGTCTGACAGACCCAAGTATGCAGGATGCATCTTCTTTGATGCAGGAATGTGACAAGTCCTGTGACTGGAAAGAGATTGGTAAAAGAGTTCAAGTTCTGATTATTTGCTGTGGTGAGGTGTTCAGAACTGCTTCCAGCACAAGGGTCTCTGGTGAAGGACTTGGGACTGGGGGACAGGCAGCTTGATTGTAAAGCACAAGTTCTGCATGTATGAGGCTCTGGGTTCAATCATCAACAGCAAAGGAGGTCCTAATTATCAGCCATGAGTCCTGGGACTCTGAAAGCAACTTCCCTTGTGACTTGAGAACCCAGAGCACTTTGTTCCTCATCGATTCATTTGGCAAACATCTATCGAGTGCTTTTTTTTTTTTTTTTTTAACAAGGCCTTTAGAAAGGGAGAATTTAAAAATATTATAATAACCATGGCTATAAGCAATCAGAATGAGAAACTAACCAATCAGAGCATATTCTGCCCATCAACATCCAACACGTCCTGGTTTGTATAGGTCTGATTTCAACTCTGGTCCTGATGGGAGGATGCAGCCTTGAGCCTGGGAGGCTCTAGCAGTCTTGGCAGAGGGTCAAGGGATAGAAGTAAGCCTTAATACTTGCAACTGATTGAGAGTCGCTGAAAGATTTTAAATCAGGGAGAGATTTTTTTGAAAGATCATTGTCTATATTCTAATTAACAAGGAAGTATAAAGGGTCACAGTGACAAAAGCTTCCCAGGTAACAGCAGGCAAGCCAGCATATAGCCCAGGACTGCTCTTCCATCCACTTTGTGTGTATAGCAGTACAGGTCCTCCTAACATCTCCATGCAAGATGAGGCTTCTGGTCCTGTTTCAGCACAAGCTGTTGGTTTCACAAACACTCTTGATAGGGATGAGAAGGAAAATCTTTCTGATTGTCTGAGCCATTGATGTTGACAGCGAGGTGTCTATCCTAGCTGACCTACTATGATATCTTGTTAATGATGCAAGAAGGAACTAAGGAGATCTGGGAGATTGCAGGCACTTCTTGTTCTAGATCAGAAATTCTCAAACTTTTGAGTCATTAGACCCCCATTTTATACTCTTAAAAATTAAAACCCCAGGCAAGCATGATGACTCATGTCACTAATTCTAGGACTGGGAGACTGGCAGGAAGATAACAGCAAAGTTGAGGCCGACCTGGACTACACAGTGAGTTCTAAGCCAGCCTGGGCTACAGAGTTACATATTATCACAAACAAATAAACAACCACTGCAACAAAACTCCCTCTAAACAAATTAAGACTCATAAGATATTGGGAGTAGGAGGCAGGAGGTGGGGGGACATACAGGTCTCATGTACTCAGATTGCCCTCAAACTATGTGGCTCATCATGACTTTGAACTCCTTCCTTATCCTAACTCCAGTTTCCAAGAGTTGGGATTATAGACCAGTGTCATCATGACCAGTTTCCCCAAGACCTCTTGTTGAAATAGGTTGCGTTTATCATATTAGTAACTGAAGCTGAGGACACTTCAAATTATTCAATAGCTTCTTTAAAATAGCAATAATAAACCCATTATATTTTAACATGAGTAATACATGTTTACGAAAAATGTGTTTCCCAAATAGAACTCAGTAGTGTCAAGAGCAGCATTGCTTACAGACATGCACTCTTCTCTCTAGCTTAGTAGAAGACATATGGATTCTGATACTTGCTTTCCCCTTCAATCTGCTGTAAAACCACACACCATATGGTTCTAGACCTTCCACTTTATCATATAGGAAAAAAAGGCAAGGAATGTCTTAGTATTCTTCCTTCCTTCCTTCCTTCCTTCCTTCCTTCCTTCCTTCCTTCCTTCCCTCCTTCCTTCCTTTCTCTCGTGTGTGTGTGTATGTGTGTGTGTGAGTGCCTTCTTCCCTCCCTCTCTTCCTTGCCTTCCCTTCCCTTCCTTCCTTCCTTCCTTCCTCCCTCTCTCCCTCCCTTCCTCCCTTTCCTTCCCTTCCTTCCTTCCTTCCTTCCTTCCTTCCTCCCTCCCCTTGGGTGATGAAGACGCAGCCCATTGAGACAAGTAACTTGCCCCAGAGAAACACTGGAAGAGAGAGCTGAGTGTTCATATTCTGACCTGCTCACCATTTTCTCCCTCTGCTCTGGAGTCCTGACTGTAACCTTCCTCCCTCCCTCCCTCCCTTCCTTTCCTTCCCTTCCTTCCTTCCTTCCTTCTTCCTTCCTTCCTCCCTCCCTCATTTCCTTTCTTTCCTTTCCTTCCTTCCTTCCTCCTTCCTTCCTCCTTCCTTCCTCCTTCCTTCCTTCCTTTCCTTCCTTTCCCTCCTTCCTTCCTTCCTCCCTCCCTTCCTCCCTCCTCCCTCCCTCCTCTCTCCCTCCCTTCCTTCCTTTCCTTCCTTTCCTTCCTTTCCTTCCTTTCCTTCCTTTCCCTCCTTCCTTCTTTCCTTCCTCCCTCCCTTCCTCCCTTCCTTCCTCCTTCCTTCCTTCCTCCTTCCTTCCTTCCTTCCTCCTTCCTTCCTTCCTACCTTCCTTCCTTCTTCCTTTATTTCTTTGTTTTCTTGGCAGAGGGGCAAAGTCTCACATAACCTAGGCTGGCCTTGAACTGATTGTATAGCCGAGAATGACCTTGAACTTCTCTTCCAAGTGCTGAAATGACAGCTGTGTGCCAACATGTCTGTTTTTTCTCTCTTAGTGTTCCTATATAAATACTTTTTACCTTAAGGGCCTCCTAAAAAGTTTTCGGAGTTCCCCAGGGAACTCTGTTCTCGTCTAGACCCTGTGCTATCAGACCTGGCCTCTGTGAGGAAGCTAACACATCTACTCTTCTCCTGCTTCCTCCTGTGGTGGGTTTCATACCTTCTCCAGAGTGAGGCTCAGTCTATTTATGACTATAGACTGGGTTTCTTAAATCCCAGCATCCTCATAGCAGCTAACAACTGTCCGTAGCTCAAGTCCCAGGGAATCCAACAGCCTTTTCTGACCTCCATGGGCATTGCACGACATGGTGCACTTACCTATATGCAGGCAATACACACATACATATAAAATAAAATAATTAAATAATTAAATAACAGAAACGTATTTCACGTGGTCTGGAGGCTGCAAGTCTCATAATGTAAATGTTGCTGAATGCAGTGGTAAGTGGTAAGAGCCCACTTCTTGGCTGCTTTTTCACTATGCCCCTACATACAGAAAAGGAGAGAGAGAAAGTCAGTAAGCTACAAGCTCTTTTATGTCTCTTTATCAACCACTAACCCCATCATGAGGGTCCCAACTTTGTGGCTTCATCTAAGCTTAGCCATATCTCGTGGGTGCCTCCTCTGAGTACAGTTATGCTGAGGGTTAGGGAACCAGCATATTAATTGGAGGAGGGAACACAATTCAGTCCATAGGAGACCATTATTTCTGACAGGATAGGGTGACACTCAGGCAGGAGTAGACATAACTTGGACTGCATGTCAGGCTTGCCATGACCTATTGAGTGTGGTTTCTGGGGTCTCTCAGACTGATTCAACCCCCAACCATCATGGTCATGTGACCTAAAGTTTATTTAGGACACCCTCTTCCTTCCAATCTCTGTGTGCTGTTCATCCGACTTTGTACATGGCTCTCGATCTGTCCCCTCTGTGTGTCCATGAAAATAAATGGTTCTAGACACCACATCTCTCTCCTGGGCTCCTGTTGTCACCCCCATTGGGCCTCACATCTCAAAACTAGCCTCTGCAGGAACAAAAGGAAGCTTTGAAAGATTTGAAAACACAGATCTGAGCTTGTTACCCATTTGTTAAAATTTTTGCAGTGATGGCTCCCACTGC
Organism: Nannospalax galili; assembly: GCF_000622305.1. Classification (NCBI taxonomy): domain Eukaryota; kingdom Metazoa; phylum Chordata; class Mammalia; order Rodentia; family Spalacidae; genus Nannospalax; species Nannospalax galili. The sequence goes on from NW_008340652.1 coordinate 276,284, forward strand.
ATTTAGACTACATAGCCTATGAGTGATGTGGACATTCACCTGAGGGCCTCTCATTCCCTGCTCCTGGTTGGCCTCCTGCACCTTTGGCTCACTCCCTACTTAAGCTGCTTCTTGACCTCAATGTTCTTCTCACCTTCTTAACCGCTTAAGTCATCCTTACCCTTTGGCCCCAGACCAGCTATGACTCTCTCTGGGGAGCCCTCCAGGTTGCTACTCTAGTTCACTCCCTAATAGAGGCATTTATAGAAATTTTGACAGTTGTGATTTTAGAACTATTGGTGTGATTATTTGATCAATATCTAATTCTCTATCAAACTGTGATACTCATGGGAGACTTGTATATTAGATATATATGGTGTAACAAATTATCCCAAAACTTAGCAGCTTAAAACAATATGATTAACTCTGTTTGGTCTAGAATTTGAGGGCAGCTTAGCCTGGTGCTTCTAAATCAGGTTCTCCCAGAATGTTGTGCTCAGAAGGTCAGCCAAGGCCACCATCATCCAAAGACTTGACTGAGACTAGAGATCCACTTCCAAGATGGCTGTGTGACCTCTCCTTAGGGCTGCTGAGTGTTTTCATAAACAACAGCTAACTGGCTTCTCCCAGGGAAGAAGTGTTACAAAGCAAGGCAGGTGAATCTACAGACTTCACTTCATATGCCCAACTCCCATCATTCTGGAATAGTCTTGTTTTTTAAACTTTTTTGTTTGTTTGTTTTTTCTTTGTGTGTGTGTGTGTGTGTGTGTGTGTGTGTGTGTGTGTGTGTGTATGTGTGTGTGCTGGGAACTGAACTCTAGTCCTCTGCAAGAGCAGCAAATGCCGTTAACCACTGAGCAATCATCTCTCCAGCTTCCTGGAATATTCCAATAACTACACAGATCGGCCCTCTTCAGTTGTGAAAGAACATGAGTGTAAGAGGGCAGGGATCATTGGGGTCCTCTTGATGCCTGGGAAACCCACCTGTCCTCTCTCGTATCAGATCTCCAGTACCTCACTCAGTGCCTGGCAAATTGTAGATATTTGGACACTCATTTTTGAAAGAAACGGTTTGATTAGATTATCCAGTTCAGACAGTAATGAGTAAAGCAAACCTCCCTTGGCATTTCCAGAAAATTCTCAGGGTTAAAACTCCTAGCCCTTAACTTACCCCCTGTATTAGTTATATTTTCTGTTGTTGTGTTAAAACATCATGACCAAGGCAACTTATAGAAGGATGAGTTTGAGGGGCCTATGGTTTCAGCAGGATAAGAGTCTGCCATGGTGGGGCAGGCATGGCAGGAGGTGGTAGAAGTAGCAGGAGCAGAAAACTGAACACTCACATCTTCAAGCACGCACAGGAAGCAGAGAGACAAACTGGAAATGGGAAAGCTATATACTCTCAAAGCTCACCCCCCATCATCACGCTTCCTCCAGCAAGACCACACCTCCTAAAACTGCCCCCCAAAGTGCCATCAACTGGGGACAAAGTGTTTAAATACTTGAAGCCTGGGGGGACCATTCTCATTCAAACTACCACACCCCCTCATGGCCCCAAAATGTGGTATCAGGATTCTACTCAGAGGGTTATGCAAACACCATAGCCAGGTGAGCAAAGGCTCAGGTGAGAGAGAGCATTGTGTCTTCCAGAATGTATCAGCGCATCCCTTCCCCAGGCAGATGCCTGGCAGCTAGTCATTCCTAAGACATTTGGATCAAAACAGGTTGAGAGAACTGGGAAGTGCTGGTTTCACTTTTTTTTTTTTTTTTAAAGATGTGCTTTATTATTTTTATTATTACATTTTATTTAACATGTATGTGTGTGGCTTGCATGTGAGCATGCACAGTGGCATACATGTGGAGATCAGAGGACAGTTTGTGGAAGTTTATTCTCTCTTTCCAACATACAGGTACTGGGGATTGAACTCAGGTCATCAGGGTTGGTGGCAAGCGCCTTTATCAGCTGAGCCATATCTCCAACCCTTATCTTATTTTCTTGTTCCATATCAACTGCCCCTCTTCATACCCTCTTCAAAGGTATGGCAAGCTACACCGGTAAGTGTCAGATGTCTTTCTAGTGGCTGTGCCAAACCCCAAAACTCCATGGCAGAGGAGCAGGGGCAGCATCTGACATTCAGCCTACAGTCATGATGTCTCCCTGATGTGTCTGTCTACCCCTGAAAATACAGCTCTTCAATAATGCATGGAGCTATTAGCACCAGGCAGAGGATGACTGGCTCCCTCCCAGTGATCAAAGCTGCTGCGGGGAAGCCGAGTCAGTGATCAGATTTCATGGGCTCCTTATAACTGCTGCCCCTCGGTATGAGATTAGAATGGGCTGTTTCATGTCCAAGGATGAAAGCAGCAAGGATTTGGGAGAAAATCCGGCTTCCTAGAGAAATCAAAACGTTTCCATTTCATTACAAATAGATGCATGACACAGCTAATCGCTCCTGTGAGAGGCAACGCCGCGGGACCAGCTGTCGACATCAGCAACTCCTCTCAGATGCCATGTAAAATGTGTAGGGTGCAGGATCAGAGAAGTCATGTGATTTCCTTGCGTCCAGGGTTTCTCCTGAGCTCGAGAGGCCTGTCCTGAATCCTTAGGAGATTAGCCTCCACCCTTACAGCATTAGCAAAGGTGAGCACAATCCCCTCAGAGGTGAAGCCAAGACCATTGAGAAGGAAGGGTCTAAGTAGGCAGCTGTCACATTATTAATAGTTCCTCATTACTGTGTATGTTCATATGTCCAGTCCTTTGCATACAGCACTGCTAATCCTTGCAGCAATTGGCCCTGTATTATTAGATCATCCTACAGTGACTGGGTGTCATGGTGCATGCCATAAATCTCCATGCTCAGGAAGCTGAGGCAGGAGGATTGAGAGTTCCATGTCAACCTAGGCTATGCAGAAAGACCTTGTCTCAAAACAAGATCTTACCATGATGAAGAAACCGAGGGTGTTAAGATATGTTGGATCCCAGAGTGAAACCCTTGTGTTCATGCTCCCAGATCAACTCTTCCCTTAAGTCCCTTCACAAGTAAAGTTCCATAGTGAAAGGGAGAGTGCCCGGAGGGGCAGTCCATGAAAAATGTTCCCATTACATGAAAGGAGTGTGTTTGGCTAATACCACTGTGGGAACTGTCTAGTCTGCCTTCAGAGGCTGCCCAGTCAGATCAGCCTTCAGTCCAACCTTCTTCCCCCAACTTCTCCAGGGAGTTGTCACCTGTGGCCTGGGCATAGTACAGTCTGAGATGATGACATCTTCTGATTGTTGGCTATAAGCCCTCAGTGGGTCCTTATCTTCTTTGGCCCTGCCTTCATTATCTATGAGCCCAAGAGATGCTCAGTCAATGTAGTTGAATGGGACTTGTAGACCAGGCTAAGTGCCCTCTTCAGCTCCTGGACCCAAGTCCTTCCTTCCTCTGCAGTTGATTTTCTAACTCCAGACTCTGGGAAGTATGAGCTAAATCTGCTCCTTCTAGAAGACCTAGGCTTCAGGCTACATCATCTCCATGTGGGATGCTTCCCAGCAGCCTGCCATAGCACTGATGGACCCCCACCCGCAGCTAATCTTCTCTGCCCTTGTGAGATGAGGGCCATTTCGCTAGCTTGGCCTAGAGTGACATGGGACAGACTACAAGTCTCTCTGCCTCTACCTCCTATCTGTCCTTTCTCCATCCCTACTTTGGCATCCAACTCAACACTGGCCCCAATAGGGCTATTGATGACTTTGTAAGCCTGGCTTCAGAGTACTGAGTAGGCTTCAGAAAAAGGCCCATCAGCTCTGCCCATTCCCCTGTCCCTTGACATAAGGGATCCTCTTGCCAACCAATGAGTAAGAGCAGACATTCTCACACCCTGAGAGAATGAGCCTCAGGGGGGATGAGAATATAGCTCACTAATAGAGTGCTTACCTAGCACACACAAGGCCCTGGGTTCAAACTGCAACATCATAATCAATCAATCCAATAAATTAAAGATAAAAATGAAAAGAAGGGGGTTGAAAAGATGACTCAGAGGTTAAGAGCACTGACTGCTTTTGCAGAGAGCCCAGGTTCAATTCCCAGCACCAACATGGTGATTAACAACTGTCCATAACTCCAAGGGATCTGACGCTCTCTTCTTACCTCTGAGGGCATTGCACAACATGGGTGCACTTACACACATGTAGGCAATACACTCATACACATAAAATAAAATAGTAAATAAACTATTTTTTTTTAATGAAAGGAAGAGCTAATTTAGCCTTTTCACAATGGACACAAATTTGAAATCAGCATTTCACAGAGAACGGGTTTCCATGCCAGTCTCTCTGCTCAGGCGTGAATATGTCTTTGTCTCTAACAGACCCAAGCTAAAGATGCCACCTGGAAGGCTTGTCCACTTGGCTGCCCTGTCAGACCTGGCCCTTCAAGGGGCCCAGCACCTGCACAGAGAGATGCTCTGAGTTTAGAGTATTAGGACACACTGGGAGTTGGGAGATGCTGACAGGGCAGATTGAAGTTTGGCCATGTGGAGGCTATCTAAGCAAGCCAGGAGATTTGGCAAAGCAGAGTTGGTGAGGAGAAAGAAGCTTATCTATATATTGGACTGTCTCAGATACTGGTAAATATGTGCTTGCAAATTGTGGACCTGGGCTACTATACAGAACTCTCATTCCCTTTAAGTCTATTATCAGGCTTCATCTCAAGGTCATCTTCCTATTCTCTGGGTCACCATCCACCTGCCCAGGCCTAGAAGGGCTGTCAGTATCCACTACAGAATATATCTCCTTGGGGCTTGATACACTAGGGTTAAAGTGAAGATAGCTGAGAGAGGTACAATCCCTGAGCCAGCTGTAGGCAGCACAGCACTGAACTGCCATCAAATGCCTGCGTGGGCTTTTGATTCACTGCCTGCACCCAGGCCCATTGCTCTTCATCTAACCTCTTCCTATGGAACTGAAAATAGTTGCTGGCTCAACGATATCCCAGGGCCCACCTGGTCTTGCATGGCTAAAATATCCCATTCTGGTCACAGTGGCAGCATTCTTTCACATGGGCCATCCTCTCTGCCTGTCCTTCTCACTTTGACTCAGCAGTCACTGAGGGACAAAGTTCCAGTGTCTTTCTTACCCTTCCTCTTATGGGCTCTGGGTTCCTTCTCTGACTCCCTTCCAACTCTGCTCCTTGACAGTAATACATGCTGAACTCTGTTGGGCCCTGAAGTCACTGTGCTTACATATCTCACCTGGCCACTCTCCTCAGAGTAAGCTTATGCTCCTGGGTGTGGCAGTCCCATGGCCATTTTTGTTTGGCATAATCATCCACCTCCCTGCTGGCCCCTCTTCTCAAATTCCAGCTCAGAGATACTTTTTTTCCCTATGAAGTTTTTTGTTATTAGTAGAGTGTGGTGTTATGCACCTGTAATCCCAATACTCAGGAAACCAAGGCAGAAATATTGTGAGTTTGAGGTCAGACTGAGCTATATAGCAACACCTTGTTTTTTAAAAATGCTATTGGGCTGGAGAGATGGCTCAGTGGTTAAGAGCACTAGCTGCTCTTGCAAGGGATCAGGGTTCAATTCCCAGCACCCACATGGAGGCTAATGACTGTCCATAACTTCAGTTCCAGGGGAATCTAATGCCTTCTTCTGATCTCCACAGGCATTGCACAACATGGGTGCACTTACGTATATGCAGGCAATACATTCATACACATAAAAATAAAAAATAATAAAATAAAAAGAAAGATGAGATTTGTGTTTGAGGTGAATCGTCAAACAGCAGAATATGTATTGGGAGGACAAACACCTTAAGTGCATGTGAAACATTCCCCCAAGAA
>NW_008340652.1:282122-288563 GCF_000622305.1 Nannospalax galili
CACCAGTTGTTCTTGCAAAAGGCCCAGGTTTGAATCCCAGCACCCACATGGCAGCTAACAACTGTCCATAAATCCAGTTCCAGGGGATCCGATGCCCTCTTCTGACCTCCACTGGCATTGCACGACACAGGTACGCTTACACACACGCAGGCAATACATTCATACACATAAAAATAAAAAATAATAAAATATTTTAAAAAATACTATTAAACTTCTTATTTTGAAATAATTGTCAGTTCACATAAGAAAAATCCCATGTGGTAAGAGTGATCCCAGCTGCTCTCAAACCCTGTTTCTTCAAAGGTTCAGGACATTTTTCAAAGTTCTAGTTTGGGTCACAGTCAGGATATGGAGAGACCAAGAGATACAGGTGAGACCCAGCCCACCCCTACCACAAGAATGCCTTGTACGCCTGTCCATAGATACCCCCACCTTCCTCTCACCCCCATCAACTGCTTTGTAAGCTCCTCTTTGCTCAGGTCAGTCCTCTTACCCCCAGACCCACCAGCTCCTCATCTGGGCATATGGCTCTCCACAATCCACTGTCTCAGCTCACAGGTAACCTTGGTGCCACACCAAGGGACAGAGCCCCAGCCTGGGAGATAGCACCATCAATCACTCACTGAGAAACTCAGTAAGCGTGGCCCCTTTCTGGGACAGTCACCATTATCTCCCTAAAATAACCACAGTGAAGTTCCCTACTCACCATGCTAAATAATGGGTGGCAAACTGCAGGCCTGGCCACAGCACTGTCAGCATGAGGAAAGCTGGCTTTCTCCTGTCAGAATTCTCTTCCCTCAGGTCTGTTCTCAGCTCATTGCCTGCTTCACTGCCCATCTGCACCCGAGCACGTCAGAACAGAGGCCTGCACAGGCCAAGAGCTACCTTGAGAAGATTCTGTGGTATTTCACTCAAGTACGCTGCAGTGCATTCTTCTACTTGTAGACTGAAGCAGTCTTGGTTGGCTTGGTTACCAGCGACAGTAAAAAGGCTGCACATGTAGGAGCTGGCGTCCTGGGACACTTTGATGTCTCTTGCTTGGGGCAGGAGGACTTGGTTGAGCAATTAGCTCTGAGAAAAGTGCAAACAGACGTGCATGTAATGAATGTAAGTCATTCCTTCTGGTGTGCATGTGGGCTCCATGTGGCTTTCAGTGAGGTCTTAGAGGAATCCTTGTCAGGAAGAAGCCTAGAGGAGATAATGGGAGGACTCTGAGGTATATAACCCTGGACGTAATAATCTCTGTTGTGAACAGGGGTGTACTCTCTGAACTCTTGTTGGTGGTCACCTTTATACCATCCACAGACAGGTCTGGTCACCCACCTGAGCAGAGGGTGTAAGGTGGCATCCATCTTTTCTAGGGCAGTGCTTTAGAGGTTAAGGCCGTGCACAGTGGTCCGTGTCTTCACAGGTTCTCAACAAACCAATGAAATGGGTTCTCTAGATCTATGTGCCTCCTGTCCCTAGATGCAGACTCAAGAAAGCATGACATGAACACATGCCATTTCATGATGGCCTCACATATCTCATTATCTTCCAAGAAATCAGGTCCTTCTTGCCCCATCTTTGTGCCTACTTCTTCTGGGGACATCACCCTGCCTGGACGCTGGCTGGGACTTCCTTCATGAGTTTCCCTTGGCTATGCCCATGATTCCCAGCAGCATAGCCCACTTTCTCTTGTCCTGAACCCTGAGCCCACACATACCCTAGTGGGAGCCAGATGACATGAAGACCATTGGGCTCTCTGAGAGCTTATGGTTCCAGCAGAGCAGCTACCCATCTGACCAAAGAAGATTAGCTCTTAATATTGTGGGGAGTTTCTGCCTAAAAGTAAGGGAAGCCGCTCTGGAGGATGGTGGGGGTCATGGCTAAGGAGAGTCTTCCAGTTGTGCAGGTAGAGGGGCTGACCTGGAAGGATGGCCAAATGCAGAAACACAGAGGGGAGCATGCCCACAGGCTTCTTCTTGGTGTTTATGGCCTCTCCAGGGACTACACCCACACCACAGACTGTAGGAGTTGTGGGAGGAAGGTACTCTGTTGAGACTTGGCCAGCACCCCACAGCTGTCTTCTGAGCTCTAAGCATGATATACTGTGTTGTCTTTTCCTGGGCCAAGTCCTGTCCCAGTCCATAAGAACTTTGGCCTCCTAAGCGCGCAGCCTTCTTCCTTCCATCGAATGAAACCATCACATATGCCATTGGTCCTGTCACCTGGTCTTCCTGGAAGTTCAGAATGTCCCTCAGCATGAACTGTGACACCAACCTAGGGGGTGGGTAGATTCATTACACCCTGTCATGCCCCAGCACAGAGAAAAGAAGACAGAATCTGGAGTCCAAGGCATGTGAGTTTGACCCCTAGTCCCGAAACATTTGGGAAGTTCACTCCTTGCCTACTCCCAGACTCCGGGAGGATCAGGTAGCACCAAGACAGAGCTACCAGCTCTGTGTCTTCAGCATGAGGCACAGCCAGATCTACAACTTTGGCCTTGCAGCATGCCTTGTGTTCACAAGGCTGACCCTGGTGCACAGTAAGGAGAAACATAGACCAGCACAGAGTTCCCTAGGGCAGCAACTGGCACAGCTCAGCACTGCTCCCCTGCCTTGGAACACCCACCTCTCCACGTCTTTGTCTTTCCAGCAGGGGCCGGTCGCTACTAAACTGGGGCCAGTTCCTTCCCAGGGGCTGAGAGCCAGCCCCAGGCTACCAAGCCTCTCCTGGACAGAGTGGAGACCCACGTGCTAAAGCTGTCCTCAGCACTCCTTGGCAATCCAGGCGCTCCTTTGTCTTCGATTTGTACAGAAGTTGGAAAGAACACAGAGAGTTCCCGGGTATCCTTCACCCACCTTCCGCTAATGCAAACATCTTACATAACCAGGCACATTTGTCAAAGCTAAAAATTAATACTGGAGCAATGCTGTCAGCTCAGTCACAGACTGTATGCACATTTCACCAGGTTTCCCTTCACTGACATTAAATGGTGCTTTCTCTGTTCAGGCTCCAATTCCAGTTGCCACACTGTATTTAATTGTCATGTCTTAGACCCTTGTCTGAAATAGTTTCTCAGTCTTTCTCTGTTTCTCATGACCTTCACAATCTTTTTACCTCTTTTTTCTTTCCCCCCTCCCGAGTCTCTTGTAGCTCAATCTTGCCTCAAACTTTTTGTTTGTTTGTTTGCTTGCTTTTTTGAGACAGGGTCTCATTGTTATAGCCCTGACTGGCCTGAAACTTGCTATGTAGACCAAGCTAGCTTCAAACTCGTAGATCCACCTGCCTCTGCCTCCTGAGTTCTGGGATTAAAGGCAAGCACTATCATGTCTGGATGGCCTCAAACTTTTTACAGAGTGGAGGATGACTTTGAATGTATGATCCTCCTGCCTCTACCACCCAAATGTTTGACTTGCAGGCATGCACCACCTTGCCTAGTTTATATGGAGCTGAGAATCAAACCCAGGAATTCTTCATGCATGTGGCAAGCAGTCTACCAATTGAGCAACATCTCCAGTCCCCCCTCCCCCTTTTTATTGTATATAAAATGTATGAATAACATAAAATATACATATATAGCCACTTGTTAAAAAAGGTTAAAAGGGCATGACTTTGCTGTTTTGGCCATTTGTAAGTCCGATTTGGGACATCATTACTACATTTATAGTGTTATGCAACTGTCACTGCTATTTCCAAAGAGCTTTCATCATCCCCAAAACAGACTCTGTACCCATTAAGCAATGACTCTCCCTTCCCCTCCTCCCAGGTCCCCCCTTAAGAGGCTCGGAGGAGCCATCACCCTGGCCTGCTGCCCAGGAGAAAGGGCTCATTCCTGCCCAGAATCAGTCCAAAATCTCAGCACCACCCAGCTGTCAGTGGGAATCCCTGCTGTGTGGTACCCCTGTGGGCCCTCACCCTCAATCCTTAGCAAAATGTGTGCCTAATAAGGTAGAGAGCAAGAGAAAGCCCCAGGCCACCCCTGTTCCTGTGGGAACTCTTTGCTTAGCCTTTGTGTGTGGGGGGGTGCACTTATGTATGTGGAAGCACATGTACATATATGCAAGCAGAAGCCAGAGGACAACCTTTGCCACTCCTTCAGACAGCATCCACCTAGGGGTTTGTTGACCTGTTGGCTTGTTGATTTTTGTTTGGGGAGGAGGTTGTTTGTTTTCTTGGTTGTTGGCTTTGTTTTGTTTTGTTTTGTTTTGTTATTAAAAAAAGAGTCTCTGACTGGCCTAGAACTAACCAAGTAGAGGAGGCTGGCTGAGCAGCGACGCCCCAGAAATCCACCCGATTCTTCTCAGCTCTGGGACTAGAAGATATGCCACCATGCCCTGCTTATTTTACACAGGTTCCTGGGAATTGAACCTCATGTGCTTTACTGACTGAGCCATCCCCTCAACTCCCTGCTTAGGTTTTCTAACAAAGACTCCTCTTCCAACATAGCCACTGACCAAGAGCTCCCTGGCACAGGCTCAATGCCCTAGCCCTAGCTTTCTTTTTCTTGGGGCCATTGGACATTCAGGGTAGCTGCTCCAGGCAGAGGTGCCCTCCTCTCATGAGCCTCAGCCCTGGTATCTGTCACTATCACTATCACATGCTATTGTGTCACTGCCACAGTCCTAGCTTTACGTTGTCCTCTTCCTCCTCCTCCTCCTCCTCAGCGGGCTGACTCTGATATCCAAGGACATGCTGAATAGATAACAGCCAGATATGTGTGCCAAGGTCTCATGCCATGGACATTCTCCTCTGCTGCCTGCTGACGCACCCAGGACATCAGTGCACCTGGCTTTCTGCCACACGATAGCAGCCTTCTGACCACCATCTGCAAGCTCATCTGTGCCACAGATTCAGGCATGCAGGACCCAGCTGCCCATGGCCAAACTCGTGTCATTGGGCTCCAGCCACCTGTCTAGACACTTATACCCTCCAACTGGACATGCTTGCTGCTTACCACAGCTGCTACCAGGTCCTTAAACCTTAGCTCCAAATGCCTGGCCAGGTTTCCTACTGTTTGCTTCTCCCCTACTCTCCTGTGTCTGGTTCTTGGCCTCCTCTTGCCATCCCATTAGCCCTTCTGTGCCTGGTTCATCCCCAAGCAGTTTGGGCTGGTCAAAGGTTAGAGGGACTCAGGGATACCTGTTGTTGCTAAATATTGGAGCAGAGGGCACACTTGCTGTCCAATTCACCAGGGAGCCTTCTACTTTGTAAAGGGTTCCTTCACCCTGGGGTCTGCATATGATTGCTGTCTGTCTCTATTAGAAGTGGGTGCTAGCTAGCTCCTAGGGTCCCTGTCAGTCAGGCCCCCTTAGCCATTACATGCTCCTCAATGAGCCTGCTTGGCCAGATTCTGTGATGGACGATGGGTACACAGGGTAGGAAGACTGAACTGGCCTTAGGGCTGTTTTCCTGGCTCTACTGCCACAGATGAAGAAACAGGTGTCACAGTGCAGATCCATCTTCCTAAGCCCCATCCTCAGTGAAACCCAGGCAGCCTCCACTTTAGGGCCACAACTCCCCTCTTCTGTCCTTCTAGTGCCTCATCCTGAGAGAAGTGACTCTGTTTCAGTACACTAGCTCTAGAGCCAAACACACCTGCCTTGGAAACCTACATCTGCAATTTCTACTGTATGACTAGGAATAAGTGTCTTACCTTCTCTGAAATTCACTTTCCCATTTGCAAAAATAGAGATCAGAGCCTAAGAGGGTGGGTTCAGACCTCCATTGGTGTAGCGGCTCAGATCTCAGCAGACCGCCAGAGAGTGCTGAGCTCTGGCCTCCCTCTGGCCTCCCTCTGGCCTCCATCTAGCAGAGGGCCTAAGAATCCAGGGGACTGCCTGAGAGCCCCCGGATCCTGCCTCACATGGTGGTAAGTGCACCCATGTTGTGCAGTGCCTGTGGAGGACAGAACAGGCTGTCAGATCCCCTGGAACTGGAGTTATGGACAGTTGTTAGCTGCCATGTGGGTGCTGGATTTTGAACCCAGGTCTTCTGCAAGAACAGCCAGTGTTCTTAACTGCTGAGCCATCTCTCCAGCTCGGAAATGGCCTTCTTTTAATAAGAAAATCACTAAGGAGTAAAATTGCATCTGTTTACTATTATCTACAAGAAGTAAAAAACTGTGTGTGGAGGGGTACAAAACAAAAAATATTACTAGACCTTGTTTAGCTACAGAAGCTCAATTCGTGTAAAGATACTTGAGAAAACATTCCTTCCAATTAGAATCTACATTTTTCTGTTAAAAAAAAATGGGGGCTGGAGAGATGGCTCAGTGGTTAAGAGCACTGAGTGCTCTTGCAGAGGACCTGTGTTCGATTCCCAGCACCCACATGGAGGCTACAAATCATCCTTAACTCCAGTTCCAGGGGAATCCGAAGCCCTCTTCTGGCCTCTGCAGCATTACACAACACAAGTGCACTCACATACATGCAGGCAATACACTCATACACATAAAAT
>NW_008340652.1:290226-292038 GCF_000622305.1 Nannospalax galili
AATAAACGTCATTAATCATATAAATGGACTCAAAGACAAAAAACACATTGTCATCTCAATAGATACAGAAAAGGCTTTTGACAAAACTCAACATGCATTTATGTTTGAAGTCCTAGAGGGAATTGTACTGGAGGGAATGTACCTCAATATAATTAAAGCCATATGTAACAAACCCACAATCAACATAATTCTAAATGGAGAAAAACTAGAAGCAGTCCCATTGAAATCAGGAATCAGACAAGGCTGTCCACTATCTCCACTTCTCTTTAACATAGTACTTGAAACTCATACAAGAGCAATAAGACACGAGAAGGAAATTAAAGCAGTAATAATTGGAAAAGAAGAGATCAAATTATCCCTTTTTGCACATGATATGATATTATATCTAAGAGATGCCAAAAATTCTGCCAGAAAACTCCTAGAAATTATTAACATGTTCAGTAAACTGGCAGGTTGCAAAATTAACCTACTAAAGTCTGTAGCCTTTCTATATACCAACAACAAGCAATCAGAGAACGAGCACATGGAAATACTCCCCTTCACAATAGCTAACAACAACAACAACAAAAAATCTCAGAATAAACCTGACCAAAGACATTAAAGAGCTCTACAATGAAAAATTTTAAATCTTTAAAGAAAGAGATTGAGGAAGACATCAGAAGATGGAAGGACCTCCCATGATCATGGATTGGAAGAATTAATATTGTGAAAATGACCATCCTATCAAAAAGTCATTTATAGATTCAATGCAATGCCAATCAAAATCCCCATGATATTTTTCACAGAGTTGGAAAAAACCATCCTAAGATTCACATGGAAGGACAAAAGACCTCGGACAGCCAAAGCAACCCTGAGCACTAAGAGCAATGCCGGGGGGATTACTATACCAGATTTTGAGCTCTATTACAGCTATAGTCATAAAAACAACATGGTATTGGCACAAAAATAGACCCATAGATCAATGGAACAAAATTGAAGACCCAAATATGAGTACTACATGCAATTTCAGCCACCTGATATTTGATGAAGGGGCCAAGAATATTCACTGGAGGAAAGACAGCATGTTCAGCAAATGGTGCTGGCAAAAATGGATCTCCACCTGTTGAAAAATGGAACTAAACTGTCTTTCACCCTGCACAAAAGTCAATTCCAAATGGATCAAAGACCTCAATGTGAATCACAACTCTGACACTGTTAGCAGAAAACATTGGGAAAAACCTATAAGATATAGGTGTAGGAAAGGACTTTCTAAACCGGACATCAATTTCTCAGGAAACAAGGGCAAGAATTAACAAATGGGACGTCATTAAACTGAAAAGCTTTTGTACATCAAAGGAGGCAACCGGCGAAGCGAACTGAAAACCCACAGAATGGGAGAAAATCTTCACCAGTAACACATGTGACAGAGGTTTAATATCCAGAATATATAACAAACTCAAAAAACAGAGAATCAAGACAAGAAGTAACCCAATTAAAAGATGGGCTAAGGAGCTGAACAGAGAGTTCTCAAAAGAAGAAGTAAAGATGGCTATGAAGCATCTTAAAAGATGTTCAACATCACTAATAAGGAAATGCAAATTAAAACAACTTTAAGATTTCATCTTACCTGAGTCAGACTGGCTAAGATCAAGAGAACAAATGATACCAAATGTTGGAGAGGATGTGGGGAAAGGAGAACACTCATCCACTGCTGGTGGGGCTGCAAACTTGTTCAATCCCTATGTAAAGCAGTATGGAGAACTCTTAAAAAACTACAAATGAACCTACCATTTGACCCAGTTATACCACTCCTTGGCATATACCCAAAGAACT
>NW_008340652.1:292842-315420 GCF_000622305.1 Nannospalax galili
TGTTTAACAGACATACTTTGAGGCCTATAATAATTTTGTCAGAGGGACATAAAGAACAGTTTTTGCTCCTTGCCCTCCTAGGTCAACTAGTTCCAGGGGACTATGAGCATCTCTCAAAATGTCCTGTAATTGCGGTGGGTCACCGGTCCTCTTGATCAAGGAGGCCAAGGAGACCCGACTTGATGGACTTGAACCAGTGTCTAGTTTTCAAAGAGGAGGGTCAACACAGAGGAATCATTTCCTCCATGCTTCCATGCGAAGCCAAGCATGGTCAAGCAGGACCTTTGACTTATCTTCACATAGGCAGAACTGGTAAAAGAAAGGAACCAGGGGCTCCTCACAAGCCCATGTGACCCCTGAGGAACATATCCTCAAACAACCTTAAGAGTAAAAATAAATTGGTTTATCTGGGCCAACTGTATGGCCTTAAACACACAAAAGGAAAGTATAACCAAAGATTAAAGGAGGCAATATAATTTTTTAAGAGTCCTTATGCATAGCTAAAGGTTACATAACAAGCAACAATGCCAGATAAGAGATACCTTCTTTTGAGTTGTTGGCCAGGGTAGCCCAAGGGACTCCCAGATAGTAACCCAGCATAGAATGGGTAAAATGAACACCAGATCCCAATCTTATCTAAAGGAATATTGACAACTGATTACTGCTAGATGAGGAACAGCTGACCCTCCTAAAACAAAGACCTCTAGATAGGCTGACTAGATTCACCAGAAGGGCAAGTAGTGGGGAATGGCTGGGGCTGCTGACAACACAGCAGGCAGTAGCAGGGATATCAGAGTTTAAGGGCTCCAGTTGGGGGAGGGAGGCTATGGGAGCATGCCATCTGGGAGGTGGGTGTATAGTTGAATAAGATGGTTTGGGATGTTCTGTGTGATATACACACACACACACACACGAAAGAAAAATCAACATAAATTTTTAAATGTATTATATTTGACAAGGAAGCATGGAAATTTACATCATGTTAATTAGTAGAGATGATAAACATTACCCGATGACTTATACACAGGCGCCAAGGATCCAAGTGCAACCGATTATGACTAGTAATAATCAGATACATACAGATTAGAGATGCATGCGCCAACGTCTCAGTGTTAGTAGACAATGAGTCTTTCTGCAAGGAACAATATATTCTAAAATGAAATGGAGATCTTTTTTAAGGTTAAAAACTCATTCAATTTTATGTCTTATGGGGCTTAAACTGAGTTCAATATTGTATAACTGTATTAATTCTACTGTGAATCTAGAAACTTGCAGCCACTTGTGAAAGAGATGTACTCTTGCTCTGAGTGTGTTACTGAATATGTTAATGCTGTAATGAAATGCTTCTTCTAATCATTATTAAAAAAAATTTTAATTTTTAAAAAATGGAGATCACTGGAGCCAGAGAGATGGCCTCAACAGATAAAAGGGCTTGCCACCCACAAGCCTGGTGACCTGAGTTTGATGCCCCAAACCCATGTAAAAAGCCTGGTGTGGTGGCAGGCAGTTAAAATCCCAGCACACTTACAGGGAGATGGAAGCCAAAGAGAGGAGAATTGACTGGAAGTTCGTATAAGCAGTTCTCGAGCATACACAGCAGAACAGTAGAAACAAGAGAGATCCTGCCTCAAAACAACATGGAAGGAGAGAACCAACTCCCCAAAAGTTGTCCTAACCTCCACCTGCATGGTGTGACATGCTGGTGCCTGCACTCACACATAATCTTTTTTAAAATGGAGGTAGAGATAAAATGTGCTCACTTAATATACATACATCCTCTTCTCCCTACAAAAGTTCTTCTGTAACTCATCATGGCTCCAAGCTTCTTACCAGCCTATCAACTTGTTTCTGCTGAACCCAAGCTAGCTGCTATTCCTCCCTTCCTCCTTGATCCCTTATGGTCGTCGTCGTCGTCGTCGTCGTCGTTGTCCTCCTCCTCCTCCTCCTCCCCCTCCCCCTCCTCTTCTTCCTCTTTCTTTCTTTCTCCTTCCCTTCCCCCTCCCCTCCTCTTCCTCCTCCTCCTCCTCTGGCAGGGTCTCATATAGCCGAGTCTGGCAAACTCACTTTGTAACTGAGAGTGACTTTTAATTCCTAGTCCCCTACCTCTACCTCCCCTCAGCTACATGGTGAATTCAAGACTTATAGGCATGTCCCTGCACACCTGGCTTCTATGAGCTTTCCTAAGGCAGTACAACCAGCTCACCCCAATGTGCCCAGGACTCTCTTAGTTTTCACACGCAAAGTCCTATATTCTGGGAATATTTTCACCTGAGAAAACAGGACAGTTGCTTACCCTATTTCCCAGCCTCCTCACTTACAAATCCAGAGAGACAGACAGACAGACAGAGACAGAAAGACAAAGAGTCCTAGCTACCCTGGACCCCTGCTTGCAGCACCCTACAGTCCATCACTGCCTGACCTCACCCATGGGAAGCACTTCATCACTCTTGGTGAACACACGGTGCAGATGGCTGATGCTGGCTATGGGCTTAGCGCTATTTCTGAAGCAGCCAGTGTGGAGTGGGTGATCAAAATCTGACCAGTGCTCTCATACTGCAGAGTGGCTAGCCAGAGCAAGGGAGGGGCCCAAGCATTCCCAAATCAGCAATGGGGAGCGGGTGTGAAAGGAGAACAGGAAAAAGATGCACAAAGGGGACTCTGGTCTCCAGCCAGACGGGACAGCTGCAGCCTCCCAGCCCATCAGGACAAGGAAATTGGATGAGGCACTGTGGGGAGATGGGCAGCAGGGACCAGTCCTATCCTGGAACAGGAGGACAATACAAGGCAGGGCAGGGCAGAAATAGGTGACCTCTCAGGCGCCTGGAGATGTTGCTTCCTTTCACAGAGCGTCTCTGTGTCTGGAGGGGCAGACAATGGAGGCTGCTGGCAGCCTCAGAGAGCAGGACATGGTCACTCAGCAGGCATGTCCCTCTTTATGAAGCTGGGAAAGGCTGGGTGAAGGCACCACCTCCCTGAGACTACAGAGAATCCCAGAGAGCAACTGCTCTGGGGGCAACAGACACACAACTGGGGCAGATGGGTTGGTGTGGGTGTAGCACTACTGCCTACTTCTAATTCTATGCCAATCACTCAACTATGTATTCCATTTGAGTGATTTGCTCGACAAACATTTATTGGGGGCCAACTAGGCATGTGGGATGTGCTGATGAGCAAAGTAAATGAGGCCCCTCAACCTCCCATTTATTTCTCTCTTGCCTCAGCCCATGGGGCCAGCATTATCATCCCTGTCTTACAAATGAAGAGACTGAAACTTAGAGAGAAGGAAAGCGTAGACATAAGAATTTCAACTCAATATCAGACAGTCCTTATCCCTAGGACTTGTTAATGCCTCTGTGTTCTGGGGCTCCATGGGTCTCCTTTGAAATTCTGAGGCTGCCAAGGCCTGTACAGGGGTGGCTGTTTCCCATAGTTTCTAGGAAGTTGTAGAGGCAGCAAGCCTGAAAGAACACAGCCTACCAACAAGTCCCCAACCCTTCCTGGGGTCTCCCTACACTTCCAACTCAGGTGCAGATTGAGAAGGTCACTGAATTTTCTGCAGGGTCATGCAAACTTTCCCTAGGGTCTTATTGAAGAAGGCAGACCCACTTTACAGATGAGAAAACTGAAGCTAGAAAAGCCAAGTAATGTGCTCAGCCTCCCATGAGTTAGGCTCCAGACCTCAACATTCCCTCCAAACCACTGGGTTACCTGCCAGTGTATTCAAGCCCCTCAACCTTGGCCTGTTAGCCTTTCCAGGTCTCTGAAGGCCTGACTGCCTCAGGTTCTGCACCCAGGGGTTGCAGTCACATCTATCCAGCCAGAGTCAGTGACACCACCTTTCTAGGACTGCTCCCTTATTATGGAGAGGCAAGGGAGAGGGAGGCCTTCCTCACCAACATGAAGACTCTAGAGTGGAAGAGAAGAGCAGGTGGGTCCTGGGCTCTGGCATTTGGGGCTGTTAGATCCCTTGGCCACTCCCAGGCTGGGCTTCTCCACGGTACATCCTTGAGGGCCCCTGCTCTTCACAGCTGCTTTAGAGAAAGAAAAAACACTCCTCATGCCCACCACTCAAAAATAAAAGGAACAAAGCCCCCAAATTGGTGTGTGTCCAGAAGACACTTCTATTTCTGCTCTTTTCCTATTCAGAATATACAGCAGCACAAAACTTGAGCAGAAGGATGGGAGAGAATGCCACGTGGGCCCCTCACCCAGCCACATAGGAAACAGTTCACCCTGGATACAGTGAGGGATTGTCCTGAGGTCCCCTGGAGAAGATCCAACAGTCCTGATTCACCTCAGCGGTCTCCCCAAAACCCAAGTTCTGGCCCACCTCATAGAGACAAATGATTCCCAACAGGTGGGAAGGTCTAGATACTCTGTCAGTGACTGCCTCACTGTCCCCTCCAACACACACACACACACACACACACACACACACACACACACCAGCCACAAGGAGAGTGCTCCATGGGGCTGGGGATGTAGCTCAGTTGGTAAAGCGCTTGCCTAGAATACACAAAACTCTGGGTTCACTTACATCGTCTTGTCCCCTGAGAGATCCAGCCAACTAACTAACTAGAAGGCCTTTGATCTCCTCATTGAACTGTATAGTTCACACTGAGTCTCCAGATCAAAGAGGAGACACAGGGCCCTCTCCTGGCTTCCCCTATATATTCCTCAGGCCTCCAGATCAGGTTATCCATGACCAGCCCTGACTCCATCCATTGGGTCATCAAGGCCCAGCTCATAGGCCATCTCCTCTAGGGGGGACACCAGGGCGCATGAAGCACAGTGATCCCTGGGCCATTAGTTAGCCATCTCAGCAAAGCCAGGAGCATGAATGGCTGTCCTGGATAGTCTGCTCTCTGATGGATAGCCTGCTTTCTAATGGATAGCTAGCTCTCTAATGGCAAGTCAGGCATTTGTCAGAGTCATGACACTGCTCAGCTCTGTCCACCCTGGAGTTTCCTCTGTACCCAGGACCTGGGAGGATAAAGAAGGAAAAAACTTTTGCTCATACAGAGAAGTCTTAAGGGCCACTCTATGTGGCTACATGAAGGACCCCAGTGGTCTCCTGTAACAGATGATGATGGAGCCCATGATGACATTGATGCTGTGGAATCTCAGTAATAGGAGATCAGTGGGCAATAGAGAAAAGGCAAGTCGGGTGCACTGATTAAGCACACAGGTTCTCACTATACTGTTTGACCGTACGACTATGAGCAGATATGAAACCATCCCCATTGCCTCAGTTTCCCCATAGATACAGGGAGGATAACAACAGTAGTACCTTTGTACATGGTTGTTGGAAGGATTCCACCTGTTAACTATTCCTTATAGAGTCTGGTTATGTGTCAGGTGCCCACTCGGAGCCTGAAGATGGGTTTGGACTCAGGTACTGCTACTTCCTGACTGAATGACCTCATATGACCCATTGAATTCCACATAACTGTTTCCTTAGCTGGAAAATGGATTGGTAAGGAATACTCAGAGACTTTGTGAGGCTTAAGTGAGTTAATCCATGTGAAGTGCTTGGAACTATGCCTACTGCATAATCTAACCAAACATGCTAACTCTTATTAGTATTCTGTCAGTGACATGGGAAAGAAGGAGCCCCACACAATATGAAGCCAAAACAATCAGAATCCAAAATGTCCCGTGTACTCTTTCCTAAGCCATGTGAGCCAATTCCTGAAATCTCTGAGGCTAGGCTTACTCAGGGCTGGTATACAAAGCTCCACCTCAGATCTGAGCCTCTGTTCTCTTTACAAAAGTGAGATCCCTGACCAACTACTTTGCTAGGCCTAAGAAGAATCCCTGTTGTATCAGACCAAACCCAGCAGCCTTAACATCCATCCCAAAGCCCCTGAGGTTCCCCAGAGGTTTGGCTACCAATACCACTCTTGATTTTCTGCCTCAGTGTCTCAGAGTTCCCAGCCCTGGATCCAATGAGCCCAACCAATGACTTCTAACCTTCTAGGAGTAGGCTTTGTGGAGGGCCAGAAGTCAGATTTGAGAGATGTTCTTGGTTTCATCATTCTGGGTGTTTTCTTTTATTTTGTGTCTTTCAGATGGGGTCTTAAGTATTCCAGATTGACCTCAAATTCAACATGTAGCCAAGGATGGCCTTAAAGTTCTGATCCTCCCGCCTCTACCTCTCCAGTGCTGGGATTACAGGTATGTGCTACCATGCCCTGTTTATGTGGTGCTAGGGATCAAACCCAGGGCTTCTTTTCTATAAAATTTCAAGACACTCCTTTGTTTAAGAGCTCTTACTTTCCCTGTTTCCATCTGGATATGCAGTCTTGAAGGAGTTCTGCCCTTCTTGAACCTGGATTTGACATTTAGCGGAGGTTTTTTTTAGTGTATTTATTACCATCCTTTGAAGCAAACGCACAAATGCATGAAGGGCTTGTTCCAATTCAGCAGTTAGACAGACAGAATCACCCACAGAGTATAGATATGGTTCAAAATTATGGAGTGGCACACACACACACACACACACACACACACACATACACACACAGAATCAGTCAGCTACTCTTGTCTCCAGTAACAGAGGGGCAAGAGGTGACATTGGAATAAAAGTTACATTTTTTGAAAACTTACCAAGGCAGAAGGTATTCCAATTGTTTTATAAACATATTTCACATGATTCATAACTTGCAGAGAACTTTAGAAATGGATACTATTATTTATTTTTAGCAAACAAGGAAACTAAACTTTAAAAAAGTTCTAGTAACTAGCAGAGGTCACCCTGCAAGCAGTGATTCTAGATGTCTCTGGCTCAGAACACCACCCTTCATCAAATGCATTGTGCTGCCTTATCAGAAGACAGATCCACATAAAACTCTGGGCTTTGTTTTTAACAAATCCTTACTGCTCAGGTGGCAAGCTTGAGGAGCATTGGGGAGGCCCAAGTGACAAGGTTCACCTCCTAATTTGGGCTGAATCCAAACTCCAGTTATGCATCCTCTCCTAGAGCTCTCAGAAGCCTGCCCAAGCATGGGCTCAGCTGAATATTTGGATAGTCAAGGGGGCTTGTATTCAGATCTTTGGGTGACACAGAGCCTGGTGCCTCACCTGCCTCTTCTGGGAACAGGATGTGGGTGGTCGCTCATAGGGCCCTTGGGTTGCCTGGGCCAGGTGAGAATTAAACACAGCCCTACAAAAGGTTCAGGGTATGGGAACCGAGATATACGTGGTGGACGACTGAAGACAGTTCTATGTGAGAATGCTTTCATGTCAATACACCAATGTTCTGGGGACTGTGCCCTTGTGACCAGGTTCTAAGAGACACAGCTGCTAGGAGCCCTTCCTACCTGCTCTACATGACTCGCCACTCACAGCTCTACAGTGCCCCAGGAAAGCACTGTCTAGGAACTGGCACCTCAGATCCGTCCAAGATCACATAGTAAGGCCAGCAGGGCAGCAGGGACACAGAAAGCTGTCTGTGTCCTAAGAGCCTCTGACCCTTGCCCTGCATGGGGAACATTTGTTGGTCCTGTGGAAAGTCCCCCAAGTGGATGGGCTAACAATCGAGTCCAACTGGACCTATGCTCCTAACTCTGGTCTCGTTTCCAACACTTCCATTCCTGCCCCCTGTCCTTCTCTAGAAAAAAGTGGCCCCCTGGGCTTCTTGGCATGCAACTGGATTGTCCTTCTGGCATTTGGTCCTGGCGTTGTTCCTTCCTGGCAGAGATGTCCAGCTGCTGTCATTCCCTAACACCCCCTCTCCTGTCCCTGCAGGGAGCCTCCCTGGGGGCTCATTTAAGCCAAGACAATGGCCTCAGATAAGGAGTCCTGCCTCCTCCCCTTGAGGCTAAAATTATCAGAACCTGAATTGGGCAGTTGCTGACCTCACCTTCACACCTGGCTCCTGCCCTGGCGGTATGAATGCCCCTCTGGATGCCTGTGGCAGCTCTCTGCTCCTCCTGGCACAGAACCAGAACTAAAAAAAGCTGCCTTAGCCTTACAGAGTCCTTGGCGGCTGCAGTGTCTATAGCCAAGTCCCAGCACAGGGTCAGGAGGCTGTGGCTTCTGGTCCCAGAGTCCCCTGAGCTCATTGTCTACGCAGGATGAAACAGGCTCCTTCCCAGAGCCGAATCACACACATGGATCCTGGGGGACAGAGACGGAAGCATGAATTATCCATATTCTAGCTTAGGACCCCCACTGCCATTGCCATGGCCACAATTCCATGAGCCTCTTCCTGGAACCACATAGTAGGTCTCCTTTTGCCTCCCTCCCTCTTCCCACTGTTGGCTCCATAGCTATCCCCATGCTTGCTTCCTCTTTAGCCTCCAAGTGCCTCAATTATTTTCCTTCTTGGTGTTGGATGTGGCCCAGCTCTTGTACTATTCCACAGCATCCACAAAGCTCTGATAAGGAATGTCACAGACTCTACAGCCCTCTCAGAGAAATGTGTTCAGGAACACAGTCTTAATGGGAAACATTGAGAACTGTGTTGATGAGGAGCCCAACAGTGCCCCTCTGTCTGCTTGTCCCTCCAGCAGACGTTTAACAGGAGCACCTGGATAGACACCCACAGGAACAGCGAGCATGTCACCACATCATCTCGAAGAACCCAATGTTCCTGTGAGGCAGTCAGGACAGTGACTGCACCCAGTGTGCAAAAAGATCCACCCAGGACCCAGCCCAGACAGAGTAAATGGCTGGCTACTCTTACAGAGCCTGGGGTTGACTCCCAGCCCCTGGCCTTTCACCAAAGGTTCTTTGTACCAGCTCTCCTGGCCCAGCTGGCCTGAGATGGGAGCAGGTGGAGAGTCTCAGTGGCACCATGCACAGCACAAATGCGTGGCAGGGCAGCTGCCGGGAGGGAGGGAGCTTTCTGCTCAGGCTGAGACGGAGCCTCCCCCACCCACCCCCAGTCTGTGGGAATCATACTGTCCTTTCAGAGCGGCTTCCCAAGGGAGATGGCTCAAGGCCACTTGGATGAGCTAAGCAGGACCAGCGTTGAAATAGTACGATCTGGCCTGGGAGGATCTAACTGTCCTTACGACCTCTTTCCACTGCTATTGCTTCAGCATTTACGTCTCTAAGGACCATCTTCTAGCAGCAAAATGCAACTGCATATGTTGTCCTGTGTGTTAGTGTCTGATGCCTGCTGTGACAAAAGCCCACAAACGGAGCAACTAAGACACCCGTCACCCATTCATCCTCTCACAGTTCTGGAGGCCAGAAGTGCAAAGCAAGGTGTTGTGTCTCCCTTGTATCTTCTCACAACTGCCCATCTTCTGTTTTCTCTCCCTCTGTCTCTCCTAAAGACATCTGTCCTTGGATTTAGGATCTACCTGCATGACCCCATGTGATAGCAGCTCAAGATCTGTAATGATGACATGTGCAAATGCTGTTTGGCTAGGTACGGTCACATGTACAGGTTGTGGGGCTTAGGACAGGGCAAATGTCTTCTCAAAAGCTGCTATTTGGACCAACACACACACACACACACACACACACACACGGTCTTTGGAGTCACACAGAGCCAAGTTGAAATCTTGTCCCCATTGCTAACGGTCTTGGGAAAGCTTAGTAATCTCCCCAAACATTATTTCTTCATCCTTAAAATAGGAACAGGGTTGTTAAGAGGGCTAAACGGCATAACAGTGGCTTGAGATACTCTATACGCCCATTGAATGACCTGGATGAAAATAATGGTGAAGAACTGATTCAGAGAAGTAAGGGAATCTGCCCAAGCTCACACAGGCTCCCTTGCTGGTAGAGCCAGCAAATACACCCCACACCAAAGGCTCTCCTCTTCCTACATGCCCTGCCCTCTTGCTATCCCTACTGTAGTTTTAGCCTTGATCTGTCAACTTGAGTGTTTGGAATGATCCAGTAAACATATTGAGAAATATTTTGATCTTGAGTTCTTCCCCAGGCAACAGGGGAAATCAGACTTGGCCCCATGTAGGACAGGAAACCAGTGGTCACAGCATCACTGTCAGATAGTTGACCATTGGTCATAGGGAGAGCATGGAGTGATCCTTTCCTCATGTGTCTCATTATTCTAGTTTGCCTTCAATTGCTGTGATAAAATACTCTGACCACTACCAACTTGGGGAGGAAAGGGTTTATTCAGCTTACATCTCCCAAGTCACAGTTCATCAGGGAGCCCAAGGTAGGAACTCAGGGCAGGAACCTCGAGGCAAGAGCTGGAGCACAGGCCATGGAGGAATGCTGTTTACTGGCTTGCTCCCCTGGCCCCTGCCCAGCCTGCTTTCTTATACAACACAGGACCACCTGCCCAAGGGTGGCACCACCCACAGTGAGCTGGGTCTTCCCACAGCACTCAACAATCAAGAAAATTCCCCACAGACATGGTCATAGGCCAGTCCAATGGAGGAAATTCCTCAACTGAGACTCCCTCTGCCCAGATGTCAAGTTGACAACTAAAGCTATCCAGCACACTCATTGAGCTTTGCTGTGCGATAGGCGTGTCCCACTTGGGCTTGAGTCAAACACTTTGGTGTTTAATTAAGAAAACTAGGTTTTCTCTACACCAGGGAAACAATCCTACCGAGAAGGCTAGGCATCTCTGGCCCAGAATAAAAGGACTGATGTCAGCAAAAGGATTAATTCATCCTTCTTTGAATTCTTTTGAAATCTGATCTCCCTCTTCCCCTCTCCAAGACACAGGAGTGACTTTGATCTACCGCAACCACTCAGATGTCCTGTACTGGATGCCTCTGAAGCAGCCTCATGGCTTGAAGGGAGGGTGATCTTGTTAGTGCAGTTGCTAATGTCTGGGGCACCAGTCTTAGTCCTGAAACCTAGGGAAGAGAAGATGTAAGTCTGGGCTTCCAGCTTGGATGCAATAATGACAAGTAGTTTCCAGGCACTGGAGGATCTTGGGACTGCATGGCCCTGGGAGGGTTCCTCTAGGACAGAGCCTAAGAGCACAAATAGGTGCCTTGAAAGGGCCTGGTTAGACCTCAGGAAGCTCATCTAGGATCCAGTATCGAACCAAAAGGAAGTGGTAAAAGGAAGAGGAAGGGCTTCCTTCTGGTGAAACATGGGAAGGTTCTGGCAGTGGGAAAGGGAGAAGAAAACAAGGCAAATGGGTGGGCATCGTGGTGGGAACTGGGACTGGGAGGGAGGGCACAGCCCAAACACAGACTGACTCCATGACCAAACCAACTCCATGGCTCAGGAGTGGATCTAAGTCCTTCTCCCCTGAGTCTGCCTTCATCTCAGGTTACCTTCAGTGCCCCCTTTTGTCAAGATGGTGTGTGTAGCTGCAGAAATCAACAGTAAATTCAGATAGGACTCTACCTCTGTGACATCTGCTTAAATTGACCATAAGATCAGGTGCCCCCACAGCCCAGGCCAGGGCAGGGACTATCTCCTGGGGGATTATAAGGTATCCTTGGTCAGCGAACAATCATAGTCAAATAGTCAAGCTTATGGTCTGCAAAACACTTTAAGTTCTTGGAGAAAGGATTCTCTTGTAGATATGCCCTAATGTGGAAGACTTCAGGTTCCTTATAAAATGTCAATCTCAGAAGTTCATTTCTCCCTTTAAGTTTTTTTTAAATCACATACTCCAGATTGAATATGAACTCTTTATGTAACTGAAGATAACCTTGAACTTCCGATTCTCCTGTCTGTACTTCCTGAATGTTGGAGTTAGAGCAATGGGTTCCTTTAGTTCTGAGGATGGAACCCAGGACCTCACACTTGCTAGGTAAGCACTCTACCAATTGAGCTCTTATTTTCCCCTTAAAATCTTTAAAAAGACCCCACTCATACCATGACAGTATAGTGTATGAGCCCCTGTACAACATGACCTTTATGGCCCAGGCCAGTCCCTGCCACTGTACTCACTCCCTGTCCCCTGAAGGCTGGTGTTAACTGCTGCACTCTGAGTGGACCCCACACACCTCTGCATGGGTAATTCCCTTGCATAGAATTCTCACCTACTCATCTGTCTGGAAAGCTTATTTTCATCTTCAGATTGAGACTGTTCAGTAATAAAGTAGATGCTCCATGTGAGATAGATAGAACAGGGCATGCTCCGTGGAGATGGACAGAACAGGGCAAACCTCTTGGACCTGTATTTCTCCATTCTATGAAACTAGAAGAGGTAAGGAGGAAAATACGATGTGCCTAAGTGTGTTTAATTTTCCAAGTCTAAAGTAAGTGTTCCAACATTTCCTAACTATACTCCAAACTGCATTAAACTTGCTGAGATGACATGCAGAGCATGGGCATTTGAGTGTCTTCATCCAAAACACAAAAGAACAAAATATAAAAATCCTTGGGACATTTGAAGTAGCCAGCTTCTTAGCTCTTTCCTAATCTGCTAATATAGGGGTCTAAAAGAGAAAC
Organism: Nannospalax galili; assembly: GCF_000622305.1. Lineage (NCBI taxonomy): Eukaryota > Metazoa > Chordata > Mammalia > Rodentia > Spalacidae > Nannospalax > Nannospalax galili. The sequence goes on from NW_008340652.1 coordinate 305,194, forward strand.
CCAAATGTCCCTTCAGGTACTAGGACCATTCTAAAATTCACCAAAGACTCTAATCTTCCTAGCAGTGCCTGAGGTCACTTTAGGGTACACAGTCAAGGTTCCAATCAACATAATAACCCAGACAGGCAGAGGTAGGCAGTGAGGTGGGACAGGTTTCCCCACCAAGAGGGTGGCCATGGTACTTGCCCACAGTGAGATGTAGCTGAGGCAACCGTACCGACCAAGCCAACCCTTTGGGACCGGGAAGACAGAGTGGCCTCCTCCCAGCTGTGTCTGTGGGGTTCTTTGATAATTTCCTTAAATAGATTCAGATTGAACATTTTGAAAGGTTTCACCTTATGTAAGTGTTACCTTCTAAAATAGAAACCCTCTTCATATTATTTTCTTTCTAAGAAGTGAGCCCCAGATTCTTCCAAGAGCTCTTTGTCCAGAGCAGATGAGGAGGCTGTTAGTAAGGCAGAGGCCCAGTGGGGTTAAGGCTGCTTGTATTTTAGAATCAGGCACACCAGGGTGGAAGGACCCCATAGTCATTTCCCACAAGCCTCTGCCTTCTAGCAGGACCGTCCTTAGCAACTGAGCAGAAGGGCCTGGCTCCATCTACTAAGTTCAGGTTCCAGGACCTGGAGCTGCTGGCCTCTGAGTATAAGTGACCAGCACAGACTCTGGCTGTTCTGAGTTGAGCACATGCTCTGCTTTGGCCATTTCTGTGGCTGTTGGATTCGGTCCTTCCTATCTCTCCTTTGCCACTGTCTCACTCCTCACAGGGATATGCTGGCACTGCCTCCTGCCTTCTCCACACCACCCCAAAAACCACAATGATGGGCAGGCAGCAACTGCTTAATCCATATTTGCTGGGCTGAGTCAGTCTGCAAGTTGCAAAGCATCCCCTCAGTGCGTATGAGTTCACTGTGACCTTTACATCACCTTTGCCCTGTTAGTACCACTTGATGCTTCAGAGTCTCATCCCTGACCAGCTCGCAGGACCCTTTGCCCCCAGCAGGGTACAGTAGAAGCTCAAGGGCCCCCAAACTGGTCCATTTCAAGAACAGGAGGCCTCACTGACCCCTCCTGGGAGAACTTGGTTTCTCATCTCTCTTGTCTGGTCCAGACAGAAGAGACCTGAGGACATTTTTACACTCCATCTTTTCTACCCAGGCCAGACTGTGTCTACAACCAAAAGGTGACCCAGGTAGATACACATCTCAGACACCTGTTTACCTCTCACCTTCTCCAACTGTCAGGTGACCTGTGAAAAGAGGATTTTCAGATCTTCCCTCCTTGACTTTATCATCACAGGTGTCCAGCCTATGGGATTCAAGGATGCTGGTGGGACTCAGAACAGGGTGATGTATGTGTGCCACATGACCTGAGCGAGGGGAACAGCAGAGAACACGCAACCCCTAGAACAACAGTGAACCCCTAAAGGAGCCCTTAGGCCACACTGAGCCAAGGAAAGGCCCTATATCTGCCTAAGAGAGATCTTTGACAAAACATGAGAGACCATCACCTCAGAGAGCCTCCCAGAAAACTGGGGGTTGAGTCTGGAGAAAAGTGGAAGGGGGCTTCTATTTGCCTCCCAGCTCCGGCCCCTGCCCTGCTGAGATTTTCTCAGTAGAGTGTCACATTTCACTGCCTCTGTTTCTATCTGAACAGGGAAGCACAGAGAAGTTGCCAAAATGGATAAGGGTGTTCTATTGTCCCTGGGGCCAATGCCCATCCAGATAAAGGTCTGTGTGCCTAGTCTTCTCACAGTGGGGAATGTACCCTCCACAGGACTCTGTGCCCATAGGCTGCTCTTTTGGGGTAGCCTGCCGTTGCTGCGGAGTCATACTGTCTTTCCTTGGTGGAATGAGGGTGAAATGTACAATCCTCCAAGACAGATCAGTGTTTCTGGCATCCACTCTTGCAGGGAGGTGGCCATGCCAGGGGGAGAGGCCCTGGCTACTAGTGGAAGATCCTACACCAGGAGCACAAGGCTGCAGTCCTGCTCTGTCTGCAGAGTCTGTCCAGGGTCCTCCTGCTGTTCCACAGGCTAATTGCTTAATTGAACCAGTACAAATTCCTATTGTCTTGGAGTCTGAGTTGTCCACAAGATAGGCTGACTTGGCAGGTCAGAATGGCAGAAGCCAGAGAGGTTGTAGAAGGAACTGCTGGCCCACTCCCTGGGCTGCTGAGGCCTCTGCTCAGCTGAACTTGAATGCCCTGTGCTGACCAAGGAAGCCAGGCTCTGGGCAGGGCCAAATGAAGAAGGTGCAGCTGATGCCTGATTGACCCGTGCAGCTGTTCCAGCATCTCACACAGCTCCTCTTGGGTGGCTAAGTCCTAGTTCCATCTGCCTTGCCTGCTAAGTGGAGAGCCAGGAGCTCAGGGAGCCTGCAATGTGTATCAGGGAAGGGCTTCCACCACTTGGCTTCATATGGGCATGGTGCTATGTGCCTTTAATCCTAGCATTCTAGAGGCAGAGGCTGGAGGATCTCTGGATTTAAGGTCAGTCTGGTCTACCTAGCAAGTTCCAGACCAGATGGGCTAAGTACCCTGTATCAAAAACAAAAACGCCGACAAACCCCCTAGGCCTCTGTGCTCATAGCACTGGCTTGAGACCCTAGAGGCTTCTCTCTCTGCTGAGTCTCAAGACTAGCTAGGTCAGCAAAGTCTTCTCTGACCAAGTACAAGAATGAAGACAGGGGCTGGAGAGATGGCTCAGCAGTTAAGAACACCAGTTGTTCTTGCAGAAGACCCGGGTTCGAATTCCAGCACCCACATGGCAGCTAACAACTGTCTGTAACTCCAGTCCCAGGGGATCTGACAGCCTCTTCTGACCTCCACGGGCATTGCACGACATGGGTGCACTTACCTACATGCAGGCAATACATGCATACACGTAAAATAAAAATAATAAATAAAATTTTAAAAAAAAGAATGAAGACAAAGGAATACAAGTCTAATATCTATTTATCTGACTATAATGCCTTGCCCTGGCACAAACAAGTAGCTTTACTGGTCCTGGCACTATGCAAAGATCTGCTGGTTTGTACCTTGGTCTGACCATCTGACATTGGCTTTAGGAATGAGTTCAGCTGAAGGAGAAAATGTCCTTGGGCCAGTGAGATGGCTTATCGAATAAAGGCACTTCACCGGGCAAGCCTGGTCACCTGAATATGGTCCCCATGTAAAGCTGGAAGGAGAGAACTAACTTCACAAAATTGGTCTATGACCTCCACATGCATGCCACAGCACATGTGTCCCATAGACATATACAAACACATATTATAATAATTAATAAAATAAAATTTTAAAATAAAGAACCCAATTTAATAGCTTGGTGTACTTTAATGTGTAATATTCAAGTTAAAAGACATTGTATCTACCATTGTTGGGCTGACAAGATGCTCAGCAAGTAAAGGTACTTGCCACCAAGCCTGATGACCTGCGTTTGATCCCATGACACAAATAGTAGAAGGAGAAAACTGACTGTTGAAAGTTGTCCTCTGACCTCCACGTGAGTGTCATGGCATATGCCAACCCCACCCTACCACACACACAAAGTAAATGTAATTTTTTAAAAATGTCCCTTGCCGGTCGTGATGAGGCACAGCTTTAATCCCAACACTCAGGAGGCAGAGGCAGAGGCAGGCAGATCTTTGTGAGTTCAAGGCCAGCCTGATCTACATAGTGAGTTCCAAGTCAGCCAGGGCTACAGGAAAAAGAAAGAAAAAAGAAAAAAAGAAGTCCCCGGTGGTGGACGTAGCACTGCTATGTGCTAACCATTTCCTGTTTCCCAGATACACAGTGGGACTGTGTTTACTACCATCCTCTGCAGTTGGTGGGATCCATGCAAGTAGGTTCTGACCAGATAATGTATCACCCACTGAGATGTGAGGTTCCAGCCATAAGCCAGTCCTGGATGGGGAATGTTGAGTTGGGAAGCTCTGCTCTGTTGTTGGGGGGCAGCAAAGGGGTGAGGCTGTGGCTGCGGCTGTGGTCTTGGATCTGCCATCTACTAGCTGTGTGATCTCAGACAAACTATTTAACCTTTTTGAACCTGTTTTCCCATTTGTAAAAAAGGAACATTTAAGGTTGTAAAAATTCAATTAAATGATGAACAAAAAGTTCTTAGCATGGGGCCTGGCACACAGACAAGCATATAAATAGTAACTGTTACATTAAGTTGCAAACAGTTTAGAAGATGGATTCTTTTAAAACTTTCATCAGTTTCAAACTGCCTGGTTTATTTCATAAGTAACATAAATGGAAACTGGGAAGAAAGCAGTCACTTTGTTTCCCTTAAAACCCTAGACCAAGTTACCAGACTTAGAAGTTCAAAATAATTGATTCTAGAAACAGTTTGTACTGAGCTGTCCAGAGAAGAACAGGGCCTGGCTTCTTACTGAGGGGAGAGCAGCCTGACCCTGGCCAGCTCCACACCATGGGTAGTGGTTGACAGACACACAGCTGGTAGACAAAGCTAGGGGCAGCAGTGGGTGGTGACCACTGAATGAGTCCACAGTGGGGACTGGATTCTCCCAGGCCTGACTTCAGAGCATCTAGGGCCAGATACCAGGCATCCTTTCTAACCCTGAGACTGTTGTCACTATGTGTAATTTTAGCCATTCTGACAGGCAGGTAGCAATGTCCCATTGTGATTTAATTTGCATCTCCTGGAAAACTAAGGCTGATCACGTCCTATGCTCAGTTCCCAACTCTAGCTCTTCTCTGAAGTGCTTTTTACCCTGTTTCCAACTGGATTGCTTGTTTTCTTAACTGTTGGACTTCCAGATTTCTTTCTAGAGTGTGGATTGCATTCCTTGGTTATATCTGTGGCCTTACATACTTTCTCCCAGTACATGGTTTGTCTTCTCTCCTTCTCAGTCAAGTCTTTTTTTTTTTTTTTTAAGACAAGATTTCACCCTGTAGCCCAGGCTCACCTGGAACTTGCTATATAGCTCAGGCTGATCTCCAACTTGTGGCAATCCTCCCACCTCAGCCTCCTGGGTTTTGGGATCACAGATGTGAGGCACCACACCAAATTCAGCAGAGTTATAGTGCCAGAGTGCTGAACTTTGATGAGGTCTACATGATCAAGGCTTGCTGATATGAATAGAGCTTTCACTGTCGAGGCTGAGAACTCTGCTTATCCCTAGCTGGGTAGAATTCATCTGTGCCCCATACACGCAAAGAACTTCTGCCATGAGCCGAGGCTGTACCTTGCCCCTTGCTCGCTCCTAAAAAGGTCTACTCCCAGTGAATGCCAAGAAGCCACACAAAACGCCCAGGCGGCCTGTCTAGGCAGCCTTAGCCCAAGCTCCCAAGCCTACCAGAAGCTGCCATGCCAGCATGCAGGTCCAAAAAGGAAAGGGAGGGTGCACGTCCAGCTCTGTGGGTGTGCAGGCAATCAAACACTTAGTTCAGAGTTTGGAGACTCTGTGGCGATTAAGGTTTACAGGGCTCAACCCCTGCCTTATGATTTGGGGATCCAAGACCTTCCTCCCCTGGACAACTGCCCACAGAGGCCCTAAGTGAGGTGTAACTAGGAGAATTTGTGTGTTTTTCTCTCTGCCGGGGAATTGTGCTACACTGTAGAGAATTTTTAAATCTCTTATTTAGCCATCCACCTGCACTCCCCAGGGCTGGTAAGAAGCCTCAAAGGCAAGGACAGTATGTTCCAGTTGCTTCTAGCAGAACACAGGCAGCTTGGCTCCTGCTCTGCCTAAGCTTAGTCTCATTAGTCATTAACTCCTTCCGGTTTATCTATTTCCAAGTCCCCAAATCCTCTCGGTTCTCATGTTGTAGGTTTCCTTTGTTAACTAGGCCCTTGGTTTACCTGGAAGGTCTAGCAACAATCATGGCTAATCCAGAATGGGCTTTCCTAGCTTTTCCCTAGACTCATCAAGCCTATAGGTCTCCTGGGAGATGACTGTGGGATGGATCTTGAGCTTAACCAGTGATGGCAGCAAAGGGCAGCAGAGGGCTCAGGATGGGGGCAGGGGAGTTGCTGCAGCACAGCCTGAGTGCTCAGGCTCTGCAGAAACCAGAGCCAGTGCTGAGAGAGCCTTCAAGAGTCCTTTGCCTAGGCCCCTTGTTCAGTGAGAAATGGAGGGGGGGGTGTGTGTGCAGGAGTTGGGTATTGACAAAGTTCAAGAGCAGAACTCTTAGAATTTGAAAATCTGAACCTAAATTCCTTTTGAGGCTTTGGGAGGAAAGGGAGGGAGGGAAGGAGGGAGGGAGGGAAGGAGAAAAGGAAGGAAAATAAAATTCATTGGGTTGCCAGAAAAGGTATGAAAGTAGTTGGGTCAGTTGGGAAGAGGATGAGGATTACTGAGAATGAGAGGGGGGCATGAGAGGGTAATGGGAAATGGAGGGGAATACGATTAAAATACATTAATGTATATGTATGACAATGTCATAATGAAACCCATTATTACAATGAATAAACCCATTATTATTATTATTATTATATTATATGTGTGTATTTATTTCACAACTTGAGTGAATAACCAGGAGCAGACTCCTGAAGTCCAGCTCTGTTAGAGCTCTCATGGGTGTGACAGCACAAGGAGCAGTACAGCTTCAGCAGTTCAACAGTTAAGAAACATAGAGATGCCACAACAAAAATAATACCTTTCCTGCGAATAGGTGGGAAACTTACTTGTGAAAAGACTTAACAGCTGTGGAAGTTGACTGTAAAGTTGGAAATTTGTAGCACTGGATGTGGAGCTGTGGCTTGCGTGCTCTGACCTCCAGCAGCTGCCAGTGTTGGAGGGGTGTGCGAAGGTTTGGTGCATTCAGTAAGGGCTGGTCTGACCCTCGTGGCCCAGTGGGCATTTCTCACATGCAGCACTCTGACTCCTATAGAACAATGAGCAAAGCTCATAGAGAACCGATGCCTTCTGATTCCTGGGGACCGAGATGAATGTTCCTTCTGTTACTGTTGTGGCCTTTGTAAATATGTCCATGGGATGGTTTGGAGAGTTGGATCAGAGGTGAAAGTGCTAGCCAAGCAAGACTTGACCGCTAGAGTTCAATCCCTGGAGCCCAGGTAATTCGGATGCAGCAGTGCACATCTTTAATGCCAGCATTCCTATGGCGAGATAAAAGGCAAAGCCAGGAGAATCACTTGGAAGCTCATGAGCCAGTCATCCTGTAGTATGCAGTACAGCAGACACCAGGGAACCTGCCTCAACACGGTGAAAGGCTAAAACAAACTCCAGAAAACTAGCCTTATACATGCTGTCACATGAACTCACCCACCATACACAAAGTAAATAAATAAACAAATAGTTAAAATTTAAAATAGATCCACAGCCGGGGAGTGGGGACCCTATCCACACCAAATTCATCTCTCCAGAGCAGGTGAGTGCATCTTCTTGCCCACAGAACTGCACACAAGCAGACCCTTTTCTAAATCCAGTTCTAATTAATTCCACACACCCCCACCAACTTCCTGGTTGCTGTTCACAGTACCCAGCCCCCAAGGACACAGGCCTCCCCCTCTGCATCTTCCAGCTTTCTCTCTTCCTGGGTAGATCCAGCTGAGTGCATATGGCACAAAAGACCAGCTCTGAGACTTTCCCCTACCCAACAGCATGTTCCTGTCCCTGTCCTCTTTACCTTCTGCCTCCCCATTCTCTTCTGCCCCTGGACATTTACCCATCTGTGCCCTTTGCTGTGATGCCCACACTAGACACGTGGAACACTGGACATTGTTCTTGTCCTTTTAAATCCTTCCATTTTCCAAAGCCTGTTTCCAAGGCTGCCTGCATACAGAACAATTTTTTTATTTCCTTCTCTTTCTGCTCTCAACTAAATCTTCTGTCCCTCTGCTTATCCATAGCCTCTTGCTGCACTTTGCAGAATGTGTCCTAGACATGTGCCTACTCAGTAGTCCATGACTTTATGAAGATTAACAAGGACTACGCTGGGCCTTCAGTCCACATGTCACCCTCTCTGTTCCCTCCTCTTTTTCTGAAATGCTGGTGCAGCTGAATGTGAGTTTCAATGGCCCATTACAGAAATCTCCAGGATAACCATACTGCTAGACTGGACTTGGGGCAGCCTTGACTGTTGGGAGAGGTGGGTCCCAGGGGAAAGGGCCTCGTTGAGGCTTCAAGTTTAACCTATGTCTCCATCCACCTTCGGGGATCCTGTTCTCCAAAGCCTTAAGACTCTTACATGCAGTGTGATTTAATAGGCTCTTGTCAAGCTTAGTGAGCTCTACCAAGTAACGAATGAGTTTTGGGATGCTGATTTGGGGGAATTCCAGTTCTAGAAGCTGAACTGCATCCCTCAAATCCCAGGGAGCCTTCTTTGTTTGAGGGCCAAGGCATAAGGCACAAGGCACCAGGATACATGGCTTGCTTGGTACAACACCTACCTCTCCTCATGCCTGTGCGTTTCTGAGCCACTCACACTGCAGTGGTGGTACAGCCTAGCTGGAGGGACAGGAACCATGAGCTGTGGCCCCTTACTCCCCTGTACACACTCTACTTTCCCAGGTAGCATTGGCAAGCCCATCAGGACCTGTGACCTCAGCCTGGTATACAAGTCCTTTACCAGCCTAAAACAGCCCCAACCTCCTCACCATGTAGACACTGGAGAGGTGTGGGTCCCCCCTCAACCCTGCCAGGCATAAGCTGCACCAAAAGGAGTCAAGCGGGTCTTGGAGGTGAGACCTCAGCAAAAGGAAAGGATTGGTGGCCCACTGTCTCCCCAAAGCCTGATCTTCATAACGTGGTGACTGTGACCTCAGGCAAATTGATTCCTATTTTCTTATCTGTAATGCAAGAATAATAATAGCATTTTCCTCATGAGATGATTTTAAAGACTAAATGTTATTTCATATCTATCGTGATGGTTATCATTTATTTTTAATTGTTTTTGCTTGTATATGTGTGTGTATGCATGTGTGTGGGTATACAAGTGTGTGCAAGTATGTGAGTGTGTGGAGGCCCAAAGTGGACATAGGGTATCTTCCTCGATCACGCTATACTTCATTTATTGAAGCAGGGTCTCTCAATTGAACCCAGAACCGGCTGATAGAAACTAGTCTGACTAGCCAGTTTGCCAGATCCCCTGTCTCTGACTCCTGAGTACTGGGCTTACAGGCAGGCTGCCATGCCCATCTGGCTTATGTGGGTTCTGGGGACTGGAACTCTGGTCCTCACATTTACTTGACAAGCACTTTATCCTCTGAGCCATCTCCCCAGACTCCAGACTTTGTAAACAGGAAAATCATGAATATTGGTGAAGCTGTGGAGAAATGAGAACCTTGGTGCATTGCTGGCAGAAACATAAAATGTGCAGCTATTTTAGAAAACTTTCTAGAAGTGCCGCAAAAAGCTAAACACAGAGTCACCATAGGGTCCAGCAATTCCATTCCTGAGAATATATCCAAGAGAACTGAAAGGTATGTCCACACAAAACATGAAAGTTCATAGCAGCATTGCTGACAATAGCCCCCAAATGGAAATGACTCCAAAGCACTCTAACCAATGAATGGCTAAACAAAATATGTAGCTACACAGTGGAATACTTTACATCCATAAAAGAAATGAAGTAAAATAACTAAGGCTCATGGAACATAGTGGAACAAGGAGTAGAGAGGATACTAACGCATCTCTCAACTCTCATCAATGAAGCTCCCTCATGCAACAGAAGTCCATGAACATAAAAAGGCACAGATAGCCAAACGTAGAGAATAAGAATCTGCAGAGGGTGGGCCCTTAGACAAAACTCCTATATTAAACTTCACCCACCCAGGGCTCAGGGACCATTGCAGAAGAAGGGATGGGAAGATTGTAAGAGCCAGGGGAGGAGGTGCAGGACCATATTGAAATAGAGTTTTACAGACTCCTGGTACCTTGCTCATATGAATCTACAGTAATGGTATCAATATACACAAGACCCATGCAAACTCAAGCAGACAAAAACCCAGCATAGAACTGTAGAAATGGGCATCAGGCTCCAATCTTAGCCAAAGAACTATTGGCAACTAATTACTGCTGGGTGAGGAACAGCTGATCTTCTTTATTTTTAAATTACTTATTTAATAACCACATACTTAGGAGAAGCATTTCATTACAACAGCATTGACATATTCAATAACAATTTCCTGAGCAAAGATGCATCTCTTTCAATACTGGCTGTAAATTTTTAGGTTCACAGTTGAATTAATACAGTTATAAAATATTGAACTCAGTATAAACCCTATAAGATATAAAATTAAATGAG
>NW_008340652.1:316197-318741 GCF_000622305.1 Nannospalax galili
ATTTCCATTCCTCCTCCTCAAATATAATACATTTTAAAAAATTTGTTGATTTGTATGTGTGTGTGTGTGTGTGTGTATCACACAGAACATCCCAAACCATCTTATTCAACTATACGCCCACTTCCCAGATGGCACCCTCCCATAGCCTCCCCCCACCACAGCCCTTATACTCTGTTATCCCTGCTATTGTCTGCTGTGTTGTTGGCACCCCCAGCCATTCCCCACTACTTGCCCTTCTGGTGAATCTAGTCAGCCTATCTAGAGGTCTTTGTTTTAGGAGGGTCAGCTGTTCCTCATCTAGCAGTAATCAGTTGTCAATATTCCTTTAGATAAGATTGGAGTCTGCTGTTAATTTTCACCCTTCTATGCTGGGTAACTATCTGGGAGTCCCTTTGGCCACCCTGGCCAACAACTCAAAAGAAGGTATCTCCTATCTGGCATTGTTGCTTGTTATGTAGCCTTTAGCTATGCATATGGACTCTTAACAAATTATATTGGCGCCTTTAATCTTTAATTATATTTTCCTTTTGGGTGTTTAAGGCCATACAATTGGCCCAGATAAACCAATGTATTTTAACTCTTAAGGTCATTTGAGGATCTGTTCCTCAGGGGTCACATGGGCTTGGGAGGAGCCTCTGGCTCCTTTCTTTTACCAGTTCTGCCTATGTGAAGATAAGTCAAAGGTCCTGCTCGACCATGCTTGGCTTCACTTGGAAGCATGGAAGAAATGATTCCTCTGTGTTGACCCTCCTCTTTGAAAACTAGACACTGGTTCAAGTCCATCTGGTGGGGTCTCCTTGGCCTCCTTGATCAAGAGGACAGGTGACCCACCACAATTACAGGACATTTTGAGAGATGCTCATAGTCCCCTGGAACTAGTCAATCTAGGAGGGCAAGGAGGAAAAAAATGTCATTTATGTCCCTCTGACCAAATTATTATAGGCCTCAAAGTATGTCTGTTAAACATCCAAGAAGGTTAGTTCCACCAGTCTGGTATTTTTAATTACTGTGTGTCATGTAGATAAATCTTGGGCAAAGACCAATTGTTCTCAGATAAACCTTACCTAGACATATATTTCTTGATCTGCTATGTATAATTTGTCATTGTAGGAGTAATTTGGTTCCCTCTGGTTTGTAAAACTATCTAGGCATTATTTATCTATTACATTGTCTCACCCCTCCATCATGGTTTTCCCACTTAAGGTGCCCCCATTTCCTTCCTTTCTCCCTTAATAATACCCTTATCCTACAGTCCTACCTCTCTTGAGCTACTTCTTTCCTTTTATCCCCTAGGTTCCTGGTATACCCTTCCCTCTCCTCTCCCTTAAACTAACCCAATTTTTATCCATATCTTCCTTATTAAGGCCTGTTTCCTACTGTTCTTCTCTTTCAGGTTCTTTCTTTTCCTTTACCTCCCAGGTTCCTTTCCATTATCCCAGTTCCTGTAGTTATGTCTGGAAACATACTCACTCATCAGGATTTGGTTCTTGGATCCACATATGAGGGAGAACATATGTCGATTTTTTTTCTGAGTCTGTTTCTAGTTCCATCCATTTGCCTGAAAATTTCATGATTTCATCTTTCTTTACTGCTGAGTAAAACTCCATCTAAATGAACCACACTTTCATTAAATACTCATCAATTGAGGGACAATTAGGTTGCTTCCATCTCTTGGCTATTGTGAAAAAAGCAGCAACAAACATGGATGTACAAGTGTCTCTGCAATAGGATGAGTTTTTAGGGTTTATGCCAAGGAGTGGTATAAATGGGTTAAATGCTAGGTTCATTTGTAGTTTTTAGAGTTCTCCACACTGCTTTCCATAGGAGTTGAACAAGTTTGCAGCCCCACCAGCAGTGGATGAGTGTTCCCCTTTCCCCACATCCTCTCCAACATTTGGTATCATTTGTTATCTTGATCTTAGCCAGTCTGACTGGGGTAAGATGAAATTTTAAAGTGGTTTTAATTTGCATTTCCCTAATTATTAGTGATATTGAACAACTTTTAAGATGCTTCATAGCCACCATTACTTCTTCTTTTGAGAACTCTCTGTTCAGCTCTTTAGGCCATCTTTTAATTGGGTTACTTCTTGTCTTGATTCTCTGTTTCTTGAGTTTGTTATATATTATGGATATTAACCCTCTGTCGGATGTGTCACTGGTGAAGATTTCTCCCATTCTGTGGGTTTTCTGTTTGCTTCCCTGGTTGCCTCCTTTGATGTACAGAAGCTTTTCATACTAATGAGCTTCCATTTGTTAATTCTTGACCTTGTTTTCTGAGCAATTGATGTCCAGTATAGAAAATCCTTTCCTACACCTATATATTGTAGGTTTTCCTAATGTTTTCTGCTAACAGTTTCAGAGTTGCAAGCTTTACATTGAGGTTGTTGATCCATTTGGAATTGACTTTTGTGCAGGGTGAAAGACAGGGGTTTAGTTTCATTCTTCTACAAGTGGAGATCCAGTTTTGCCAGCACCATTTGCTGAACATGCTGTCTTTCCTCCAGTGAATATTCTTGGCCCCTTTGTCAAATATCAGGTGGCTAA
>NW_008340652.1:320358-321043 GCF_000622305.1 Nannospalax galili
TCTGTTAATCTTGGTTATCTTTTCAAAGAACCAGCTCTTGGATTCGTTCTTTGTATTGTTTTCTTTGTTTCGATTTCATTAATTTCTGCCTTGATTTTTTGCTATTTCTTCTTGTCTGCTGGGTTTGGGTTTCATTTGTTGTTGTTTTTCTAGTGTCTTGAGTTGCAATGTTGTCATTTATTTGTGTTCTTCCCGATTTTTTGATGTAGGCACTTAGAGCTATACACTTCCCTCTAAGGACAGCTTTCAGAGGGTCCCAGAGGTTTTCTTGTGCTGTATTTTCCTTTTCATTTAGATCCAGGTATACTTTTTTCTTATTTTCTCTTTTGACCCATTCATCATTTAGGAGTGTGTTCTTAATCTCCTGGTGTTCATGTGGTGATTAGGGTTTCTTCCAGTGTTGATTGTAAGCTTTATTGCATTGTGGTCTGATAGAATGCATGAAATTCTTTCATTCTTTTTGTATTTGTTGAGGTTTGTTTTGTGCCCCAGTATAAGGTCGACTTTGGAGAAGGTTCCATGGGTGCTGAGTAGAAAGTATGTCCTTTGGTGCTTGGGTGGAATACTCGGTAGGTGTTGGTTAAGTCCATTTGATATATGGTATTGTTTAATTCAGATGTTTCTCTGTTAACTCTCTGCCCTGTTGACCTATCTAATGGAGACAGTGGGGTATTGAAGTCCCCTA
>NW_008340652.1:322359-358855 GCF_000622305.1 Nannospalax galili
CTTTGCTTTTAGTCTCCATGTCCTGCATTATCTTTAGGGGGTTCTCATTGTAGTCCTCTAGAGTACTATTGGTATTGTTTGGGATATGTTAGTTTGGCTTTCCATGTTATTATTTTTTTCTCTGAGATTTTGACATGTGAATTCTTTCGTAGTTTCTGATTCTTGTGTGAGACTCAAGCCTTCAAGTTTAGGTCTGCTTATTTTTGTGAACTTTATGTGCCTTTGTGGTTTACTTTTGGGGCATGAAAAGGTGTTTCTTCTAAGCTTCCAGTTCTCTCTTTTGATGTGGAGTGGCCAGATTTCTTTTGTCTTCAGGAGTTCCCACAGAGGCCCATGTCAGATGAGGATCAGATGCTCTCAGGCTTTCTCCTAAGGTCTGGATCCCTCCAGGAAAGATTTTGGCCTCAGGAATTTGGGGGTTGGACGGGCCTGGGAGCCAGGACCAGGAAAGATGCTGATTTAGGGAAGCGCCACCCAGAGATGCAAAGGAAGATGGGGGTGGGAAGCAGCCTCAAGGGGTCCTGGGGACTGCACTGGTGATCTGGATTGGTCTGGATGCAAAGGATCAGGAAGAGGAAAGGTCAGCCCTGGCATCCAGGAAAGAGGCTGGCTGGTTGTGCAGGCCCAGGGAAGTAGAGGGAGGTGAGGGCGGAGCCAGGCCCAGAGTGCTCCCTGGAGAGAGGCCTGTGGGTGGGAGAGAGCCAACTGATCTTCTTAAAGGGAGGGACTCTAGATAGACTGTTTAGATCTCAGTGGATGAAATTGTACTGAGGGACATTTGGAGATACTAACTTGATAGGCCTTAACATCAATGTCAAAATGCATGAAATCCAGTGGGGTGCTATGGGAGGATGCTGATGGGGAAGAGGTTATAAAGATGATTAAGGTATTCTGTGTGAAATATACATAAATTCAATAAAAAAGAAAAGAGAAATGAAGTAGATATGTGGCACAGTGTGGATGGATCTTGAAAATGTTAGTAATTTTGTGGAACTCAAAACACCACATACAGTATGTCAGTCAAATCCAGAGACCAAAGGTAGAGTAGTGCTCTCCAGGGACTAGGGAAGGAAGGCTCAGGGAGTGATGCTTATGAGTCTTTTTTTTGAGTGATGAGAATTTTTGGAATTGGACAGTGGCAATGGTAGCATGGCCATGTGAGTATACTTTAAAAAACCAAATTGTATGGACTGGAGAGATGGTTCAGTAGTTAAGAATGTGTATTATTCTTGCAGAGGACTGGAGTTTGGTTCACAGAACCCAGGTCCAGTGGCTCACAACTGCCTGGGGCATCTGACACCTCTAGCCTCTGCCTGCACCTGTACTCATGTGCACATACTGACACAGAGACACATACATGTATACAAATAATTAAAAATAAAACTAAATCTAGGACTGGAGAGATGGCTAGTGTTTAAGAGCACTGACTGCTCTTGCAGAGGACCTGGGTTCAGTTCTCAGCACACACATGGCAGCTAACAACCATCAGCAACTCCAGTTCCAAGGAATCTGACCCCCTCTTCTGTTTCCAAAGGCATTGCATGTACAGGTACACATTTACATGTAGACAACTCATACACATAAAATTCAAATAAATAAATAAAAACTAAAACCAACTAAATCTAAAATAAAAACCAAATTGCATACTCTAAAAAGGGGAATTCTATGGCAGGTGAATTCCATCTCAGTGGTGACAGAGGGAACAAAGTGACAAGCACACAGTCACACACAGGTTAACTGTGCCAGTCCCATCCCTGGTGAGTGACATGTAGATAATAGGATGAAAACATTGAAGGCTGTCCCATGGGTATCATATTTGGGTTCCCCTTTGAAGGCTGGTCCATTGGGAGCAGTCGTTAGATATTTAGCTTTGGTTTTGCTCTTGTAGCAAGAAAAAAGATGAAAAATACTCTCTGTGTAGCCTTAAGAGTGCCGGATCACTTGTCAGGGGAGAATGAAGTGTTTCTGTCCTTCCTCTTCTACTCCACCCCATCTCTACCTAAACATAGAGACATCAGCACCCTGGGGAGAAGAGGCAAGGGGTCATGGAAGAATTCTGCTCCCCAAGGCTCCAGCCCCTGAACCAGTGCCAGTCTCTGGAGCTTCCATAGCTGGTGATCTCAGAAAGGACCCCTGTGAGAATGTTGGGTTACCACAAACAGTGGTTTTATGTGAGGTCCATCACCCCAACTCTCAGCACAGCTTCAAGGAAGAAGAGTCCTCACCCCTTACACCCAAGGGACATTTCCACATGACTTTTCATCACATGATAGAGAATTATTCACATGATCCCCAGGCCCACTGGGGCCCATTGAGCTTCTAACAGGAAGGGACAGCTTGAACTATATTGTTGTACCCAAATGCTTTGCGCTCCACCCAAGTACTGGCTCTTCCCCTGCTTTCTCTTCCCACCACTACCCCATCCACTGTTCAACCTCCAGTGCATACTCTCTGTCCACTGCCTTCTACCCTGTGGGTGGAACCACACCCTCTGATCTTTCCCTGACCAACTCAGAACCTCCCTTTTGGTTCCTCAGCAGCCACTTGCCATGGTCTCTAGGAGGCCCAAATTCTACTAGCTGTTCCTTTAGGGAGAAGTTCAGCTAAAGTTACATAAACATCAAAATATTGAACATGTTCTCCTCTCAGTTCTCTGTACACACCAGGCCACCTCTGCATTTTTGTCCCCCTTATTCTTCCTGCCTAAGCTACCCTCCCCTCTCCACCTGCTTAAGCCTCCCTGTGGGGAGGACTGAATGCCCAGTCCCTGCCAACCACAGACAGCACTATGGTTGGGGGAGCAGGTCTGTTCAGCCCAAGGAGAGAGAGGCCACCACAGACCCACCCTGGGGTTCTGCAGCTGCTGCCTTCCCAGCTATGCCAGGCTCAGCTGAGGAATGTCTCCAGGAGCCTCCCCTACCCTCTAGCCTCCCGGCCCCACCTAGAGATGGAGTTCAGAAAGGAGCTAATCCTATGTGCTCTGCCATCTCATATACACTGTCCTGTCTAGATGCCCATCCACTAGCCCACTTTCCACCAGGCTTTGGGATCCTTAGATACCTATGTAGATCCTTGCTGCATCAGTGTTCCCTGTGCAGCAAGTGACAGGCACTGTTTCACTTTCCAGAGAAGTTGCATGCTGAAATGTGAGCTCTAGTCCCCAGGAAAGGGAAGCCTTAGTGCCAAGTGTTTAATGAAAAATGCACAGAGCTGCTTGGCAGCAGGCTGCTCCTCAACCAGCCACCTTTTGAGGCCTCCTGGAGTTTTATCGTACCTCAAAAGCAGTGCTTAGGGCCCCAGCTCTCCTATTTCCTGGTGGCAAACCAGCACTGGAGGACATAAGGCAGCAGGCCCAGTCTGCACCTGATGCCAGGACACAAGCAGGGAACCCTTTCTGCTGCATCTGCTGGGAATTGCTTTTGTCTTTCATCATAATGAGGTAGAAAGATAATGGGGCACAAGCCAGAGAGCAGAGTACAGTGTGGTGGCTCAGAAGGAGCAGCAGTTAAGGCCAGAGGCCCATGAAATGCTCAGCAGGCAAAATATTTGCCATGCAAGTCTGACAACCTGAGTTTCATCCCCTGGACCCGCATGGTAGGAGAGAACTGACTCAAGAAAGGTATCCTCTTGACCTCTACACGAGAGCCATAGGAAGTCAAGCATACACACACACACACACACACACACACACACACACACACACACACACAATGTAAAAATAAACAAAGTTCAAGGCAGCCCTGAAAACATAGTGAGTTCAGGGCCATCTGGAATACATGAGACTCTATCTCAAAAAATTAAAAAAGAAAAACAAACAAAAAAAAACAAGAAAGGAGAGGAAAAACTTCATGTCCTTTGTCCCCACACTCCGTAAAGTCTAACCTCAGCCCACACTTACTTGCAGCACACCCTGCCCTACAGGGACTGTGGTGGTAGGTCACCATGGCCATTGGCTATTATGTCCACTCAGCACTGTGGGTCACCAGGCAATGACATGAGAAGATCAGAGGTGAGGGATTATCAGCTGTCCTTGCTCAATGAGCACCAAAATGCCCTATGGGCATCCTTGGGTCTCTAGCCTGGAACTGAAGTTCCTGTTGAAAGCCTTGCTGTCTCAGGGCCTATCTGCTAATTCAGAACAATGTTTAGAGCACAGACTCTGGAGTCTGAGGGTTGATCCAAATTCCATTTCTGCCATTCGCATGCTGTGTGACCTCAGACAAATGATTTGACTTTTCTGTGTTTGGTCTATCTGTAAAATGGAGACAGGAATAGTATCTAACTCTTACGGTTGTCTCTAAACAATTCTTATTTACATATGCAAAGTACTTAGAGCGATGCCTAGTACACAGTGAGTACAGCATGTATTACTAGCTTTAGGTTGAATCAGTATGCAGAAACCAAGAGCACAGGCTCTAAAAATGGCTAGATTTTGGATCCTGGTTCTGTCCCTTTCTACCTATGACCTTGGCCCAATTAAATACTCTGTGCCTCAGTTTCCTCATCTGTAAAATGTGTGTGTGATCTCATACTAGAACAGTTAAAAAATCAGATGTGAGGAGGGGACTCACAAGTTTCTTTCCCCAGGATATGTAAGTTGTTAATGGTTGCTATGGGAGGGAGAGCATTTCCTTCATGCTCCTGCTAATAATTAATTAGACTCATTGGAATACACACACACACACAGACACACAGACACAGACACACACACACACACATGCACACATACACACACACACACACACTCAGACAGGAAAAGAGAAAAACTAGGATGAGAAGAGGAAGGGAATCAGCGGAAATTGGGGGTGGAGGGACACGGGGAACAAGAGGGTGATGGGAGGTTAAATGTGGTGGTGCACGCCTTTAATCCTAGCACTTTAGAGGCAGAAGCAGGTGGATATCTGAGTTGGAGGCCAGCTTGGTATACACACAAGCAAGTTCCAGGTCAGCTGGGGATATAGGGAGACCCTGGCTCAAAGGGTCAAAAAAAAGAGGGTAATGGGGTGAATATGGTCAAAATATATCATATGCATGTATGAAAATGTCATAATGAAACCCATTATGTAAAATTGATATATACTAATAAAAAACTGAAAATATATATTAGACACATCAATACTGGCAAAGTGCTTAGAGCAATTCCTAGAACCCTAGTAGCTATTGTAATTTTTATTATATCATTACCATCGTTATTATTGGGCTGTCATTTCTCAGCTGTGATTAAGATTGTACCTGCAGGAAAGAAGCAACAAGCCCTTGCTTTCCAAGGAGAAAGCTGCCTCTGCTAAGGACCAGCAGCCAAGAGGGGTCCCAGCAGAGGATGATCCCCACTGGCCCTAGAGTAAGGACTGTTAGAGGGGCCTCATTTGCACTCTGAACAGAAACATGGGCTTGCAGGGTCCTCCATGAGGGAAAAGAGCTACTAATGCTCACAGAAAGAGGGCCACCCTCCAACTCCACAGCCGTGATTTCAAGTCCTGGCCTCATCACCCAGCAGGTCTGTGACCTTGGGCACTCTCTTCCCCTCAGTCCCTGTCCTCTTGGTCAGGAGGGACCACCTCCCCTGTAGCTACAGCTTCCCCTGGCCCAGAACCTGCTGGGACAGGTCCCCAGCTCTCTGTCCCTCCACAGCCCTCATCTGTGGGATTTGGAGGGCCAGTAGAGACTGCTGAGAGCTTTGGGTTTAGGAAAGAATGATTTGTTTCATTTTCCTTCCCCCTCAGAATCCAAAGCTGTAGCTCTGGATTTGACAAACCTGAGAATCCATTTCGCTTTCTCCCAAAGGCACCTGAGCTCTGATGGGGAGCATGTGTTCTTGACAGTGGGGGATGTGTGGTTTTGTTTTTATTTAGCCCGTGGAATACATAAACACATGCTAGTAGTGTTTGTTGTTGTTGTTGTTGCTGTTGTTAATATTCAGGTCTTTTCCCCATCTGGCTTTCACATGCTGATGGCAGCATAAGCTGAGGGGTCTCTTACCTGCGCTCTGACTTTTAGAAGTCCAGCAAATGGCTATTGGGTATAGCTGTTTCAGTGTAGTTATGCACCAAAGAGGCCTGGTCCTTGCACTCTACCTTGGGGAACCAATATCTTCTTCATGGTATTACAGGGAAGGACACAGGTTCAGAGAGCTTAGGCCACTTTCATGAGATTCCACAGTTGGCTGTGGTTAAATCTGAATCCTAGGCTGGTAATCATTCCTTTGAATTCCAAAGTTTGTTTGGACTGTATGCATATATTAAGTACCCTGAATATTTCCTCAGAGATTTGCTTAATGTGTTTTCTGAGGGGAAGCCCTATAGTTTATTTTTTATCAGATTCTTAAAAAGTTATGGATAATTGCTTTCCAGTGAACTGCCCAATGAAATGGAGCTATTGACATAATTCTACTTCCTGAAAAGGTACATAAAATCTCTGAGCTTTGAAATCTTCTTTGGCATGGAATGCGGAAGTCTATAATTAAAGTTGGTCAGGGGAAAGATTTCAGGTAGAAGAACAGGCTACTTGGAACCCTACAACAAGACCATCAGACATTTCTGAGGAATTGAAATAAATCCAGTAATACTTGGGGTTGAGGAGATGGCGGCGGGGGCGGGGGGGGGGTCAGCACAATGTCACAGCTGCCACAGCAGCAGCTGCATAGATGATGACAGCCACTGCACAAGTAGAGGCAGAAGAGACCAGGAAGGAGATCAGCAGGGAGCAGAACAGTGGGCCCCGTAACCCATCAAAGGGAGAAGTGTGTGCCCATGAGGCTATGGGGCCAAGGCAGGCCCAGCCCTTATAGAAAGAGGGTTCAGAGACACACAGAAAAGGCTCTGACAGCTTTGAACTCACTGACCTTCCTTTTCAAACTTCCTTTCCTAAGGACATGTGATTCTGCCTTCCCTGAGTGAACACAAGTGCCAAGAATCCTTTGGTTTCATCTGGTACCATCTTCTCTCCGTACCAAGCCGCCATGACTTCCTGGCTTGGGTAGCTGCTCCGAGTTCTGGGCTTCAAAGTAGAGTCATGAGAGACCCTGTACTTCCTCAGTGTGGTGCCTTAGGAGACTCCAAAGCCTAGGGGAAGCAGGCCCTCTCTGCCAGCACCCCTCCCAAGGAGTTCATCAGTCCCCAGAATGACTGTGACCTAGACAACTGACCTGGTTTCTTCAACCAGTCTATACCACAGGAAGAAGTGGAGAGGATGTTCTAGTCCCAAAGAGACCAAAAACACATACCAGTGTGTAAGCCTGGTTCAGTTTCTGGTTTGAGAAAAACAATTACAAACAACATGTTTATGACAATTGAAGAACTATGACTATAGTTCCAAGCCTGGTGGTACAGCTACTTGGAAGGCTAAGGCAGGAGAATCCAAAGTCCAGGGTTTGCCTGGCCAACCTAGTAAGACTCTGTCCCAAAAGAAAATATTTAAAGAAGGTGGTATGTAGCTAGGCTTTTAAATGCTTACGTCCACTGGGTGACCCAGATGTATATGAAGGTTTGAGAACCATGAATGCAGAGATGGCAGCAGCGTCAGGATGAACGTCACCTCCTAAGGTGGGAGAGAGGGGGTTTTGAGAAAACTGACTTCAGTTAAAGAGAAAATAAACTTTCTACCTCAGATGCTCAGCAAGGAACCCAGCAGCCTCTGTCTTGGAGAACCTCTATCTTTACAGATCTGGACATTAAGCTGGAGAACATCTCCTGGATGGGCTAGGAGATGTTGAACAAGCAGTCCTCCATTCTCTCAGTTTCTCTCTTGCCCAGGTAAAATCTGTCTGCCTCCTCAAAACTCTATCTCTCACCTCAGGAGATGAAGTTCATTCCAGGACACTGCTGTTGTCTCTGTGCTCAGGCCCCTCAAACCTTCCCATGCAACTGTGTCACCCAGTGGACTTGTACAAACAGTGCTAGGCTCTATCTCAGTAAGTGCTATGGACTGAAGGTGTCCTCCAAATTCCTACACTGAAATCCTAAACTCCAACATGATAGTGTTAGCAGGTGGGGGGGTCTTTGATTAGGTCACAAGGGCAGAGCCACCCTGAATTGGAGTCCTTATAAAAGTGACCATAGAGGGGCTGGTAAGATGGCTCAGTGGTTAAGAGCATTTGCTGCTCTTCCAGAGGACCTGAGTTTGGTTCCCAGCACCCATGTAAGGCAGCCCACAACCACCTGTAACTTCAGCAAGCTGCAGGTGATCTGATGTCCTCTTCTGGTCTCCACAGGTGCTCACACTCCCATAATAAACATTCACACAGACACACAACCATATACCTAATAAAAACTAAACAAATCACTGGGCGTAGTGGCACACACCTTTAATCCCAGCACTTAGGAGGCAGAGGCAGTTGAAGCTCTGTGAATTCAAAAAAGGCCAGCCTGGTCTACACAGCAAGTTCCAGACCAGCTGGGGCTATAGGGAGACCCTGACTCAAAAAGACCAAAAAAAAAAAAAATTAAATAAAATTTAAAAAGCCAAAGTGGCCACAGAGAATTCTCTCACCCTCTTTCTAGAGAAGTCAACCAGCTGCAACCTGGAAGAAGGTTCTTACCCAAAACAACTATGTGACACTTCTTGACTTGATAACAGTGAGGAGAAAGGAGGAAATTTCTGTTGTTTATAAGCCATGCAGTAGATGGTACTTTGCTACAGCAGTAAAATTAGACTAAGGCAAGACAGTAGTTTGAAGCAGCACATGAAATTTGCATTTCTAATAAGTTCTAGAAGGATGTTGCTGCAGGAGCTCTGGGGACCACACTTTGAGAACTGCTCTATACCCCATGCTATACCCCTCCAGGAGCCTGCTAGCCTAGGTCAGCCATGAACCAGTATGCTACCTTGCCAACTTCCACAAACATACCCCATGCTTTGACCCTCCCCTTCGCCATGTCAAGCTGGGGTGGGTTGGGTATGGGTCTGGTTCTGCCTCATCTGTGGAATATCAGTCACATTGATCAGGATCCTTGGCTCAACACAGGGACAGTTCTACTGGGAAAGATGCTCAGTGAATGCTTGAGTGCATGGGTGTCTAGAGAAGAAAGAATGTCTTGTTTTTCACCTTATCTTCAAGGAGATGAAGGAGATACCTGGGTGGCTCACATTGCCTCCCTGAAGGGCCGATGTTGCCTCCCAGGCATGGTGGCATATGGATGGTCCTAGGCATGGTGGAGTACGGATGGAGAGTGGGGTTGGGTGACATCCTCCCTGGAGGAGGACTCTAAGCATGGAGGCCCTATATATGTGGGATGCCCTCACTGTTCCTGTAAAGGTTGGTTTGGCAAGCCTGCTCCTATAGCCAGATTTACAGATGACTTCCTCTGTCTCACACAGTCCAATCCTGACTTCTAGGAAGGATTGTGCTATCTCAAGTTTTGTAAACACAGACAGGCGAGCTCATGCTTGGCTGCATTGCAGATGGCTTGGGCTCAGCTTCCTGGAGGGTCTGCTGAGCCAGATTCTAAACATTTTTGCCTGAAATGGTTGCATCCCATCTGCAAGCACTGCCTCCTGAATCACAGGTCTGATGGATTCATGGCAGCAAAGTAGCCCACACTGTGACCCATCACTCCATTCCTTCTAGGCTCCAGTTTTCAGAGGGCCTGGGCAGGCACTCATCAGGCAGGTGCAGCAGGAGCAACTTGTCAACATGAGCACCTCTGGTCATTATGATAGATGCCACCAGGCCCACCTTGGGGTATCATGCCCCATCCCAGGAGAGGGCTGACTCTGCTGTGAGGCCTTAGCCCCCATCTTCCTCCCTCTCCCTTCCCCTGCCTCTCCAATTTTTCTTCTTTTGCTTTTAAAGTGTTCTTGTGAAAATGGTTAAGCATACAGAAAAGCAAGAAGCTAGCATAATCAGCTGCATACACCTATATGTGGGGTCAACACCTACTAAAATCACCCTGTCTTGTCTTCTGCTTCTTTGAAAACCTAAGCATTGTATTTATTTTATTGTATTTGTATGATTGTTCTGCCTACATGTATTTAAGTACAGCACATGCATGCAATGCCTATGAGGACAGAAGAGTGCGTCAGATCCCCTGGAACTGGAGTTACAGACTGTTGTGAGCTGCCTTGTGAGTTCTGGGAACCAAACCCAGGTCCTCTGAAAAAACAGCTCCTAATTGCTGAGTCATCTCTTCAGCCCCTATATTTTATTTTATTTTTATTTTGTGTGTGTGTGTGTGTTCATATGTTGGGGGGCAAGTGTGCATATATGTCCATGTGAATGAACGTGGAGATCGAAGGACAGCCTAAGATACCATCAACTCTCTAAAATTTTTTTGAGACAGGGTCTCTCACTGTCCTAGAACTCAGCAAGTAGACTAGGCTGACTGGTCAGTGAGCCCCAAGGGTCCACCAGTCTCTACCTCCTCAGTGTTGAGGAATATAAGCACATACTACCATGCCTGGATTTTTCCTTTTACATGGATTCTGGGTCTCTAACTCATGTCCTCATGCTTGCAAGGCAAGCACTTCACCAACTGTGCTATCTCTACAACTGCACCTAACCATCTCTCCAGGACTGCAAATTCTCTACAGTGTCCTGATGGCTCAGATCTGATCTACTCCATTTCCATCCTGGGCTGGTTTACCCCTTCTTAGCAACTTGGTGGTCCTCCCACTCCCAGGAGGTCACCCTTTTGATGCCAAGCAGTGCATACACACCCAATTGGCATAGTACACTACAGCCCAGAATTTCTGGACTCAAAGAGATCCTCCTGCCTCAGCCTCCTGGATAGCGGAGACGACAGGTGTGCACTGCTACACCTGGCAACTGCTCAGATCTATAGCTCTGCCATCTCCATGCCAGAACTTACTAGCAACCATTGGTGAAGGGGAAGAGGACATAAGAATGACATAGAGGGGGCTGGAGAGATGGCTCACCGGTTAAGAACATTGACTGTTCTTGCAGAAGACCCGGGTTCTAATCCCAGTACCCATACAGCAGCTAACAACTGTCCATAACCCCAGTTCCAGGGGATCCGACAGTCTCTTCTGTCCTCTGCAGACATTGCACAACATGGGTGCACTTACCTACATGCAAGCAATACACTCATACACATAAAATAAAACGAATAAATAAAATATTTAAAAAAAAAGAATGACATAGAATGACGTCTCACTGCCTCAACCCAGCAGCGTGGCACATATAACTCCTGTTATTCCTGTTATTTCATGTTAGTCGGTCCCTCTTCACTGCAAGAAGTGTGGACTCCCAGAGATCCAGGAATGACAGGAGAAGCCCTGGGGCTGTTTCCCCCTAGGACATTGTCCTAGTCATCTTCACCTGTCAGCTTGACACAACCCAGAGCCACCTTGGAAGGGGGAACCTCAACTGAGGAATTTTCTGGGTCAGGCTGCCCTATGGGAGTGTCTTTAGGGCATTGTCCTGATGACTAATGTGGAAGGGCTCAGCCCACTGCGAGCAGCACCATCTCTAGGCAGGTGGGCCTAAGCTGTGTAAGAATAAGTGGCTCACAGGCCTGGGAGTGAGCCAGAGATTGAGGCAGCAAGCAGTATTCTACTTCAAGTTCCTGCTTAAGTTCCTGCCCTGATTTTCCTCAATGATGGATTGTAACCTGGAAATGTCAGCCAAATAAACCCTTTCCTCCCCAAGTTGTTTTTGGTCCAAGTGTTTTACCACAATAACAGACTGAAACTAGGACAAATACGCTTCTAAGGAGATGAGGAAAGAGGGTATGTGAGGCTCCTCTGCTGGAAAGAAAGTGGATTACTTAAAATTCTCTTCCAACTCGAAATGTGACTTTTCTATAATTCTCTGGTTCTGAGAATCCTTTAAGCTGAACATCAGTAGCTTTCTAGAAGGTTCTTGTGCTTCTGGGAATAGCTCTTAACAGTGCCGCTACAGCCCCTACAGACCCCAGAATCTAGTCCTGAGGCAAGCAGGGTCAAAGGCAGAAGAGGGGCCTGGGAGATGGTTGCCACCGGCAGGGACAAAGCCCAAGTATACAGGGTATAGCAAACAAGGCCTGACCAGGTGAGGGACTGAGGCTGTGAGACTCTGAAAAGCAAGAAAAAAATTAGCCCTTCTTCCCCATTGGGCTGAAGAAGAGAAACATAGCCATTTCCCCGTAGAAAGAAAAAAGAAAGACAGATTCAAGTTCATATTCCTGGCCCAGTTCTAGCTTACTGATTCTGTGGTTGGTTATATAGGGTAGTAGCTACCATGGGGTCAAGTGCATTGGCCCCACTTGGGTGCTAACCACATGAATATGGTCCCCTACCTGACCTCCAGGAGTAGCATCCACAGCAGTGTTCTTGTTCACTAGGGGAACCCCCCTACACACACACACACACACACACACACACACACACACACACACACACACAGTTGGGAACATCCTCCTCCTTTCAGTATCTGGGTTGCACCCAGAAAAACAAATAAGAGAGACAATGGAGAGGTGGGGTAACTGTCCTCAGTACCCGAGCCTGGCAGGCACTACAGGCTATCTCCGTGAACAGGAGGGGTCACTGTGGTCCAACTCAGCCCAGCCCCTGGTGTACTGTGTGCCCCTCTTCCTTGCTCCATTTTAGTTAAGATGCCAGCATTATGGGGACTCCAGTGGAGAAGTTCCTAATGGGGTCAGAGCCCTGGGCACTAACATCAAATGCTTCTTCCTTCTCATGGGGACAGATGGGATTAATGGCCATTGTTCTTAGGCCCTGTGCGTTAAGTCACTGAGCCCTTTGCTGAAAGATAAATTGCCTATGTACCCTGAGGGAGGATGAATCACACTGATAATTCCTTTGATTAAAGCCCATTTATTAAGGATCCTACTGGAGGTGGGTTTTTTTTTTTTAATAGATTGGGGAGTAATTCAGGAAAGAGAAAAGGGCACAATAATTGGGTATCCCTTTGGCCTAGAAGTTTTGTCCTCAGAGAAAGTAGTAAAAAATATTGCTCAAATTGTTTCCTGGGAGTCCTACAGTAGAGGGAGAAGGGGGCAGGGCGAAGAGGGAGGGTGTTGAGGGGGAGCTCATATGAGAATATTCAAAGCAGAGTCTAGCCCTGCAGCCTTCTAGAATTCATTCAATGCCTACTCCGAGTGAGTGGTGGACCCCCTAGGCTTACCTGAACCACAGGCTGCAGGACCAGCTGTCTGTAGCTGGACTGAAGAAGAGCCCTTCTCCCACACTGCCCTGAGCTCCATCCCCAAGCCAAGCTGCCTCTTTTAAATTTTAGGAGAAGTATTTTGCAGACTATCAAAGACTCCAGGGTAAAGGGGCACCTATAAACCACACTTCAGGATTCCTGGGTCTGTGGACTCCATAGCAGGCTGAGGTCTTCAACAGTCTAGCTTTGAGATGCAGCTGTAAATATTGGGCTGTAAGCTCATTGCCTCTGTTCTGTGTGCCTGGAAAGCTAGACAAGCTGGATATAAAAAAAAAAAGTGGCCTATAGAGACAGAGGAGGTTCGACCATTGCAAAATATTCTAGGCTCAGTAGCTGCAAGCTTGGTCATGTCCAGGAATCTCAGGAACAAGGTGACCCTACCCTGGTGTGCAACACAGGGTCACCCCACCAG
This sequence comes from Nannospalax galili, assembly GCF_000622305.1. Classification (NCBI taxonomy): domain Eukaryota; kingdom Metazoa; phylum Chordata; class Mammalia; order Rodentia; family Spalacidae; genus Nannospalax; species Nannospalax galili. Next base: position 335,895 of record NW_008340652.1, read on the forward strand.
GCCTATAGCTCCTGCTCTGTACAAAACATTGGTGTGAGGGATAGTCTAAATGGGCTTCTTGGGATGCTGTCTAATATGGATGGCTTGGGATACCTGTCTCTAAAAAACTGTGCCACGCATTCTAAAATGTAGCCAAATCTGTGGCTATATCTTATGCAGCTTGGAGGCTCAGTCTCTTGTGTCTGGTCAAACCCTTGCACTTCTGCCAGGCTGTGGACAGCCCCAGAGTGCTCTCAGCAGCGGCCAGCAGGGGAAAGAAGTGGGTGCTCATGGAGTAGGCTGGGCCCACACAGGCAGGAGAGATGCTGTCCTTCAACCAACTGCCTGAATTCTGAAGTGTCTTTTCATAATAGGTATAAAAAAATAGGGCATGGACCCAAATGGCTATCTGGAAAACACAGACCCCAAGTGTTCAGAGCCATGGTTTGGGTCAGATTCTTCTACATGTCACCACCCTTATTCTATATAATGCACTTTCCTGTGGGCCTCTTTTGACTTCTCTTCTCTGTCCTCTTCCCCATTCCTCTTTCAGCTGCTCCAACAGGCCACAGATAGAAATAGGCAATCATTTCTGCACATTCCCCTTAAAAGGAGGCTTGGAGCTGAGAAGATGGTCCAGTTGGAAAAGTGCTTGCCTGCATAAGCATCAGGACTTTTGTTCGGATCCCCTGTACCTATGTGGTGGCATGTGCTCATAATTCCATTGCCCTGGAGATGAAGACAGGATGACCCCCAGGGCTTCCTGGCCAGACAGTTTTGCCCAATCAGTGAGCTCCAATGAGAGACTTTGTCTCAAATGAAGGTGGAAAAATGAGGAAGATATTTGACATAAACCTCTGGCTTCCACATGCATATACATACATACACACACACACACACACACACACACACACACACACACGGAGGCTCAGAGAACACGGGCCTTCCCTCCCAGCAGGAACTAACAGGCTATACTCAGGCCCTAAAAGCCCACAGGATCTTCCCCAGAGGCTGTACCACCACCCAACTCCCACACCAGCCTCAACCACCTATCCAGGTTCCTTAAAGGGTGGCCTTTCCAGGAAGTGCTTCCTTCCATGACCCCATACTGGAGACCAAGTCAATGCTTCAATGTCACCTGGAATCAAATCTGCTGTCCTCCATGGGCAGGCTCTGGCCCTGAGCTCTTCAGCTGTAAGGTCTCATCAGCAGAAATTCAACCGACTAGGAAGGAGAAAGTGCTAGGCCTTTGGCTGGAGAAGGCTCCCAGGCAAAGCCTGGAGGAAGGTCTGACCCCTCTATGCACCCAGCAGATGTTCCTCCCCCAAGGCTCAGCTCGATGGGAGTAAAGCTGAGAGAAAACTCTCTCCTCTCCTCCTGAGAGGAGGGGAATGTGAAAGGAGGCCTAGCAGCTGCATGGCAGACCTAGAGGGCCTTACCACAGATAGCTGAACGTTAGGCTTTCCAGAGCCCAGATAATTACACAGCAGGGTGCTAAACTGCACGCCTGGGCCAGAAATCTCAGTGTCCTCCCAGGCAGGTTGTCTGAGGAAATTACCTCTCCCACCCAACACCCAACTCAGGTAAGAGAGGAGCAAGTTGGCACAGCCAGACTAGGATCTGGATATACCTGACTCCTCTCACCAGCATCAGCCCCATCTGATTCACCCCATACCTGTCTCCTTCCCATGCCCCATCTCCCTGTGGCTGGACCCCTTCCTGTACTCTTATCATAATCTCAGGTTCCTTGGAACTCAGACTATAGGAACACATCGTACAGTTGGGTTCAGAATAAGAGATCATAGACTCCATTGTTTTTTTTTTTGTTTTTTTTTTAAAAAGTGTTCTGAAGCTCTGGAAGCTGGAAGTCTCAGATCAGATACCGGTATGGCTGGGCTTTGGGAGGGCCGTCTTCCCAGCTTGCAGACTGCTGCATCTTAGTGTGCTTCTTTCTCTTCTTATAGTGACACTACTGCTACCATAGGATGCCACCCTTATGTCCTCATCTCAACCTAATTACTTCCCAGAGCTCCCACCTCCCAGCCCTTCACTTTGGGAGTTATGGCTTCCATCCAGGAAGACTGCTGAGGGGGAAACCAGCATTCTGTCCATGACAAGCTATATGCGCTTGTGGCTCTCTTGTTCTGAAACACCTCTCTCCTGGACCCCTGTCCTGAGTGCCAGGCCCACTGAAAGCAGAGATCAGCAGGAACAGCAGAGTTGCTGTAAGGAGCAGGACCAAAGGCAGGGCCATCTCCAGACCTGGGCCACAGGAAACACTTTTCCTGTCCTTGACACACTGATAATTGTGCTGCAGGCCCCATTCAGTTACTTCCTGCCAATCCCCACCTCTAGCCAGGTCCTAAGAGCCTGTCATTTTATGTTACACCCACAACCTCCATCTCATTGCCATGGGGCAGGTGGGGGGGTGGGGGGACAGCATGGTCTGTGCAGGTACCACTTGGACACAGTCACAAGGAAACAAGGAATCCTTTCATAGATACAGAAGGGATTGCATGGCCTGTGCCTGGATGAACTGTCAGTACATTCAGATATGATCAGAAATGTGTGTGCTCTGAGCACTGGGGTCTGGACCCCAGAAGGCTTGCTCAGCTACTACTTTTATGAGGAACCCTGGAGGTTCTGGGGAAATCTCAGGATAATTTAGCATCTCCTTTCTGTCTGCCTTGCCTCTAAAGGCCCATCTTCAAAGGCTCTGGGACCAGCAGAGGCAGAAATGGTGGGTTTCTCAGCCTGAGCCAAGCCCTCAGCTACCTGATGAAGTCTCTGTCTGTCCTATATGAGGTTCAACTGTCCAGGGTCAGCCAGGCTGGAGTTGCCACTAACAGCAGTGCTGATTCAAAGTCCTCCCACCAGGCTGGTGGGCGTTCTCAGGAGAAAATGCCAAGAGAGGGAGAGATGGGAACTTGGGTTTCCTCTGGGCTATCTTGGGGAGGCAGGGGAAGAACAAGAGAAGAAAAGAACAATCCTAGAAAAGGATGAGCTCCCTCCAGGGTCTGGGCATGGTATCCAGACATCCAGGGAAGCCTCTCCAGAAGGAGAGGGAACCAGCCTCAAGGCACAGGCAGTGGGGGGTGTTGTGGTTTCTGCTTTTGCTGAAGCAGCAGAGGGGAGCAATTTAGTTTGGAGCCTTCTCAGGAGCTGCATCTGGACAAATGTGTTAGGAAACCCCTTTGCTAGCCCACACCTCAGCAGCACGGAGAGTAGCTGTCCTCTTGGGCATTGCTGTGTCTCTCTTTTTACAAAAACAAGTTGGTGTGCTACACACCCCATGTCCTCCAGGAAGTCACATCCCTCCCCCAGAGTGTCTGCCTCTTCCCTGGCTTGGGTGTTCCCTGGGGATTCCAGCTATGATGTTCCAAATCTGCTTTAGACTTAAACGTGCAAGAGCATATGGCTAAATAGGTGGACAGCCATGTGGACATTATGCCACGCACCAGCAGGCACACATGTGCACGAGCACACACACACACACACACACGCACACACACACATACTCCCTAGATGCACAGATATAAACGTATATGCACATGGATCATAATTCATTTTTCAAAAACATTGAACTGAACTCAGTTTAAAAAACATTTTCCTATTCCTTCTTGGGATCAAGGCCAGGTTGTGCTGTTCCCAGAGAACCAAGATGGGTCACAGAGAGTCTCTTTTTTCCCTTCCTTTTGATTTATTGCTTTCTATAAAAAGAAAAAGAAGTTGGATTAATTTATGCTCCACAGTGAAAAATGCTACTTCTGTCCCCCAAGTAGCTGAATAGGTTCTGTTTGGTATTTTTGGAGGAATCCCGGTAAAGAATTGAAGGAAGCGTCTTGTTTTTAGCTGTGACTCTATAAATCACACAAAGAAGGCAAGCAGGGTCCTCATCAAATGGGACACCTTCAGGATACCATAGCCAGCCCTTCTGTGTTCTTTGAGGTCTTGGTAGGTACCCACAGAGACAGACTCCTGTAAGACTGAGTGACAGAATAAAGAACCACCAGATGAAGGGCCTTGGAACTTTGTCATCCTACAACCTCTTTAGGTCAACATGTTCAGGGAAGAGTTTAAAAAGGTGACAAAATTATAGCTGGCTTAAAAGATGAGCCTGTTTAGACAAATCAGGACAGTGGAGAAGGTGTTCCACAAAGAGGAACTAGCAAGAGCCAAGGCAAGAAAGCCAGGGCTACTCGAAAGGTCTCCTGAGTCTGGGGTCTAGGGAGTGGACGACCCAGGCAGCAGAAGAAGGCTTTCTGTAGAGTGTGAATAGCAGTTGAACTTCATCCAGAAGGCAATGGAACATCAGAGCAGGAAAACTATACCAACTAATTGTCCTGGCGAGTGTTTATTGTCAACTAGATGTAACCTAGAGTTACCTGGAAAGAAGGAACCTCAATTGAAGAAACGCCTCAATCAGATGAGCCTGTGGGCATGTCTGTGAGGAACTGTCTTGACTGATGATTGATGGCTGTTGTGGGAAGACCAAGGCCACTGTGGGCAGCACCATCCCTAGGCAGATAGGCCTGGGCTGTATTCACAAAAGCTCACAGAGAGCAAGCAAGGAGCAAGGCAGTAAGTAGTACTCCCCATGGTTTCTGCTTGAGTCCCTGCCATGACTTCCCTTGATGGTGGACTTTGACCTAGAAGTGTAAACTGAAGTAAACCCTTTCCTCCGCTAAGTTGCTTTTGGTCAGAGTGTTTTATCACAGCAACAGAAAGGTGACTAGAACACTAATATTGTAAGAATAGTAGCTCCTACAGTTGGCATGGTGAGCTGAAAGAGAAAATCCTTCAACTGCTATCATACACAAGTCACATCCAAACATTCCCATAAATGGTTCCGGGTGGTCTCGACACAAGGTCATAGTCACAGTCTTCCCATTGCTGGTGAGAAAGTAGCTAGTTCCCAAAACACTTTCCATGATAACTTTAGTTGACAATGCTTTTGTGAGTGTACATGCACATGTGTGCAGATTTGCATGCATGTGTGTGCATTTGAAAGTCAAGGTTCAACCTCAAGTGTCACTCCTCAGGAGCCCTCCACCTTGTTTTTTGATACAGGGTCTCTCACTGAACCCAGAGCTTTCCATTTTGACTAGACTGACTGGCCAGTGCACCCAGGAATTTACCTGTCTCCACCTCCCCAGCGCTGGGATTACACCCTGCCTGGCTTTTTACATGGGTGCTAGGGATCAAACTCAGGTCCCCAAGATTATGCAGAAAGCATTTTACTTACTGAGTCATCTCCTGTTGAGTGACATTTCTGTTTACCAATCCATCATTTTCACTGAATTAAGTATAGAAATATAATGTTCACTTTTTTAAAAATTCAGCATTTTCAACTAGTCTGGACACTTCAAACAACCATCACTGTGTTTTATTCTGATGGGTTCATGTCAACTCCACTCCTGTATAGTGAGCTCCTGAAAAAACAGAAATGATTTCATTTATCTCTGTCCCCCTGGCCCCTGGCATACAGTAGAGCTGAAGAGACGATGAATTGGTAGTCATGCAATGGTCTCTTAATGACCACACTGTTTGCTTAAGTCCAGGCATTGCAAATGATATATTGTGCTTTGAAGGTTAAACTATGTGTGTTGATGTCCTTCCCTTCCTTCAACATAAACTCAAACTATCAGGACCTCTAATCTAGATTTTATTTTCTAAAGAAAAAGAGTAATTCTGGGCTTTTAAAAAATACTCAGCTTGACTTTTGTGGTGAAGATATTCCTTCCAACAGGTAGGATTCTCAAAGCCATGGAACCACTTCCAGAGGATGCTGACTGAGGCCAAGCACATGAGAATGCTTGTCCTTCCTGCTGAGGACACCTACCTCTCCAGGCATTGCAATTTTGTCCAGAAGACAGTGGGCAAATCTTTGAAGCCCACCCCTAGCTAATCCTGAAAGCCATCCTTGCTGCAGGTGGCATTCCCCAGAGAGTGGACAGTGAGGAAGGAAGATCCCTGAAGAGACCCCAAGATGGCCATCATGAGAAGAGGGGGAGGAGAGTTGGCAGAGGGAGTCGTAGGGCCATGACACTATTACAAAACCCCAGCTGATCCCCATAGGGAGCTCTGAAACTGGAATGGCCCTTCAGCATTGTCCATATCTGGGACAAGGACCAGACCTTTCCACCTTCCATACTTGGCCAGCCAAGTATGGTGGCACACACCTTTAATCCCAGCACTCAGGAGGCAGTGGTAAGAAGATCTCTGTGAGATGAAGGCCAATCTCGTCTAGATAGTGAGATCCAGGCCAGCTTGGCTACAGGGAGACCTTGTCTCAAAAAACAAAAAGCGAGCAAGCAAATAAACAAACCCAGTAATTGGCTATATGCTGTTCCCAAATAAGGGCATAGATTTGGGGACCTTTTCTCCTTTTTTTTAATGTATATGAGTGTTTTGCCTGCATGTGTGTAAGTGCACCCATGTAATGCAATGACTACAGAGACCATAAGAGAGTGTTAGATCCCCTGAAACTGACATTATGGACATTTTTTTAGTCACCATGTGGATACTGGGAAACAAAGCCTGGTCCTCTGCAAAAGCACCCAGTGATCTTAACTACTAAGCCTTCTCTCCTGCCCCACCTTGGGCAGCTGTTCTTGGAAAGGCTGTCCACCAACAGCAGTCACAGCAACTGGGCAAGAAGTCCTTCTGACCTTGGCACAGCAAAATTACTACACCTGTGTAGGCACCTGGGTGTAGATAGAACACCCAATGTTCAAAGCTGAAGGGAGGAACTCAGTAGGGCAGCTAGGAGACAGATCGGATTCCAAATTTTATACTGACCCATACAAACGGTATCAGCTTAGATTAGTATCAAACTTTCTGAATCTTCATTTATAAAATAGCAACAATACTATCTATTTTATAGAGTTATTTGTTTGGTGGTTGGTTCTTGACAGGGTCTCAGGTAGCCCAGGCTGGCCTCTAACTCATTATGTAAAGATTACTTTGAACTTCTGATCTTCCTCACTCTACCTCCCAAGAACTGAGATTATAGGTGAGCAACACTATTCCCAATTTTATGCAGTACTGGGGATCAAACCCAGGGCTTTGTGCATTCTAAGCAAACCAATTAAGCTGCATCCCTAATCCTTTATAGTGTTTTTAAGTGAGGCTTAAATAAGTATAAAAATGTCCTTGGCACAGCACAGTCTTTCATAAGTGGCACCGGTGCTTGGTGCCCATAGTAATTGTTGCTATCTTAGCAGCTGCAGAGGCAAGATAATTCACTGTCATTGGTACTGGATGCTTGTAGATGGGAACTATGCCAAATCCAGGTCAAAATGCATAAGGTACATGTGCTACTGGGTCCAAGGGGGTCTCTGAGAGTAGCCAGTCATTTCCTTAAACCTCAAGCCAGTGTCCTACTAAGATGAAGGACACTGTTTAGAAACATTAAGAACAAAGGACAATACTGGGATTTCAGCTGTCCTTGCCAATGGAACACATGGCAGCCTTCATGTGCCAGGCACCAAGAAGGCATAGCCCCAGAAGTGGATGAGACAGCCACTTTGCAGGCTGTGGGTTTTACCAAGCATGCTGGCTGTCCAGAGAGTATGGCCACATGACAATAAGGGATGTTTGCTTTTACTACCTCCTCTTTCAAATGGTCAGCAAGTAGAAAGACCCCTTACCGGGATGACTTCTGAGCATATGGGAAGTGCACCATGAAGACCACCAGGAGTAGACATCAGAACCCTAATCTTCCTTCCAGAGGGAGCATCCCTCGGAGGAGTGGAGTACTTTACAATGTTGAGATCGCTCCACTCTCCTAGACAGGAGCTTCCACATGGTAATACATAGGCTATGGAATCAGAAAAGCCTGATTCCTAGGTTTGACCCACCTGTCATCCATTGTCAACTGTAGGGCCTTGGACAAAGGTCACTGCCCTCATGAAGAAAGCATGGGGAGCACATCTGCAGCTGACTAAGTTGGGTTCATTACTCATTTCAGTGATGGAGAACACACCAGCAGTATCTCAGCAACAAGGTATCAGACAATCTTGTGATAAGATTCAGGTTTGACTGGGGCATTTGGCAGAATTTCTGGATGTTGTAAACAAATAGGGACAATTCTGCAATTGTCTCACTAAGTCTTATGAGCAAGAAGGGGAAATTCCAACAAGGATAAAACTGTAGATGGTAGAAATTGCAGTCATTCATTTTGGCCACAAGGCTGTGCTTGGTATTTTGAGTATGAGCATGGCACAATGACCTGTCAGACTTAAGGAGTGGCCGTGCTTCAGTTCATCTTCTGAGGTTGCTTTTCTGAGGTTGGCTGGGCCTGGTAGCAAACATAGGCTAGCTGTGATGAAAAGTAGGTTTGGAATGCCAGGGGATTCTCTATTTTCTTCCATAAGTCATTAAACTACTCCATGGATACACCTCTCCAAACTTGTAAAATAATGGAATACTTACCTCATATGGTGGTTTGAACACTACCAGATCCTGTGGTACAGAGAGCAAGAGTTCACCACACACTAGCACCTAGCCCTGCACAGGAGCATATTGGCCAGCAGCTGTTCTAACCCACCCCAGCCTCCAAGTGATGAAGCTGGACTGAAAGGCTCTGTGTACTTTGGTAAACACCAGGGGTAAAGTAGCCATCCATACCCAGGCTTCAGCTGAGCTTTCTAGTTTGAACTGCAAATCAGCCCACCAGGACTGGCATTGACTGCTGGTATTCCGAAAAGGATAGAAGATCCAGCCGGGCTTCACAGAGGGAATGGAACACTGCCCAGTTCCTGGACAACAGGGTTGAGGAGGTCACTGCCAGGGCCATTATACCTGTGTTTTACTTGTTGGCTTTCACTCCAAACTCACAGGGATGGCCATAGACACAAAATCCCCCTGAGCATCTTTAAGGAATGCAGACTGTAGCCTTTCTGGGCCAGACAGAGTTTGGGACCAGAATCACCTTCATTGGTTCCCACACATGATCTCGTCTGATAATAGCAGAGTTCATCACAAGTGAGACTTTCAGAGTAAAGCCCACCCAGGCTGCACTCCCCAAATTATACCCTTGCCTGGTAATTACAGAGCCATTCAGAGCCTGCATCTGGCTCATAATAGCATTTCCATGAAGACCAGATTGAGTGCCACCCCTCATTTGGTGGAACAAAAGGAAAATTACACACTTTGATGACCTGACCTCCCCAGCTTGGGGTACTAGGAAGGCATACTATCTCAATGCACTTCTGCTCAGTTTTGTGTATTTGGGGGTGCATTCAGCCTCAACACACTCAACTATAAAATGGGAATAATGAAACTGACTTGCCCACCATAGACCCAAAGAAAATTACAAAATCAAATGCTATATGCACATGCAAACACATTAAAAGCCTAAAAAGCATTACAACATGAGTTTTGAAAAGTAGTTCCTATATAATATTTACTTATCAGAAAAAAGAATATTCAAAATGAAAAAGGTCACATGATAACTAATGTCTTCTATAGTCACAGAATCAATGCTTTTCCATCGTGTTTACTGAGGACAGATTATTTTTTTTCCCTGTAACTTTCAAAGTCACGCGCGCGCGCGCACACACACACACACACACACACACACACGTGTCTGGGACACACACAAGTCTGGAGGTATCTGGGCTGTTTACCATGGCAGAAAGTTGAGTCATGTTGTATTGTTTGAACCATCCATTCAACAAAGATTGTGTGTTAGTCCCAGTTCTAGGAGTCTGAGATAACCATTAGGAAATGAATTCACCAAGAAACCCTGGAAACCACCCTTCCAGGCTGCAGAGCAATTCAAACAACTATCCTTAAGACGGTCTCACATCGGGCCAGCATCCTCATCCAGTTTCTCCCCACAGAGTCAGGCTGAGCAAAGCGTATCCTTAAAATCACCATTTCTCTTACAGTACTGTACCTGTATTTCCACCTGTTCAGTTACAGATCTCTTTCCGTACTATAAGGAAACCCTGAGCCATCTCCTGAGCAGACCAAAGGGGGTCTGGCTCAGCAGTGATCCACCTGCTCCATTGTTTCCCAACAAGACAATCTGGGAAATACCATAACCTTTGGCAGTTTGTTTCATAGTTAGATTCTTTTCTGGGGGTCTAACCTAATGCCACTATTGGTCTTGGAGGTACAGGGGCTGGCAGGGATGATCAGTAAAGTAATTCAAGTTGTGCCTGCGATTTGGGACACTAAATCTTTTCTAGGTCTCCCACGCACATATAAGGCAAAAACAGCCTCCTTTCTGGCCATCAATGGATCAGCTCAAACTCACTTGAGAACACACACACACACACACACACACACACACACACACACACACTCCAAGCATGCCATGCACATTCATTCAGAGTCACAACCATTAGTCACAACTATTATGGCGGGAAGTAAGGTACACACAGCCTGCCTAGCTCTCCAGTCCAGCAGGTTTGTTCCCCTTTGTTCTTCCCCCTGTGGTGAGACTGTATTCTTGTTGGCACATAAGGGATAACTGGACCCCTTACAGAGCCACAAAGCCATGCACTCACCCTAATGCACAGCACTTCATCTCCAAAAACCTAGCGGACACTTCCATTATTTTCTTCTGTACATTTTAGGTCAGGTCACATTCTTGAGATCTTTTCTACTGAGGTCTAAATAAACCCTGGGGGCTTTGCTCATCCAGTTACGCAAGGAATGAAAGACTCATTTGCTGGATCACTCTGACGAATATAAATGTATATGAAAAGAAAAGCTGTAGGCCTGGAGGAGCTCATTAAGGGGCAGTCCAGACAAATGCTGCACAGTCCTCCAGAGGTCACTTCTGGGCCTGCAGGGTCAACTCTGCCCCAAGAACTATTAGCGCAGCTGCAACCTGCCCTAGGGGCTTCTGCCTCTTGGCCAAACACAAGTCTAAAGACCAGTGGGTAGCAGTCGAGCCTGACTCAACACTGGACTGGATCCCACCCCAGCCTGCAGATGTCTGCTTACAGCTGCTACTTAGCTGACCACAGACCTATGTGACAGATTGCTCCTGTGGGTGTATGCCCATTGCTGAGTAAACCTACTCTCAAACCCTAAGCTCAAGCCCGCAAATCAAGGACAGCAGGAGGCCTGCAGGTTTGTACTCTGTGGCCATTTTCAAAATCTCTAGAAAATTCTTGCCCCCAGCTATTTTTATGTTGAGATACTAGCCAAAGAGAACTAAAGCAGAGCCCCACCCTGAGGTATAGAGTCAGGCAATACGCTTTATGCCCGGGGTGAAAAGATGTACAAATAGTGTTTCCAAGGCAGCAGTGAGCAAACTCAAAACATTTCACGATTTCCAGGTTCTGTGTTGACCAAACCCTCTAAAGGAGATAAGAGCCCTGTTTACCTCACTTTAGGCAGTCTGTAATTGGAGGTGGGGGGATGCTTTTGCACTTCTGGACTTTGCTCTTCTAGGCGCTCTCTCCCCCTATGCAGAGGAAGACTGAAGGCTTGGGAGGATGGCCAAGTACTGACTGTGGGCAGCTGGCCTGAAGCCCAGCACACAGTTGATTTCTACAAGGCCATAGTCAACAGAGATCAGGCTGGGGCCTCAAATGACAGAGCTGGGAGCTCTAGCCAGATGATACAAAGAAGTGACCTTTCCCTACAAGAAGGTTGCCCTGTCCAAAGCCAGGAAGGTGGTCTTATATTTCCAGAGGGGTATGAACAAGACTTGGCAGAAGAATACTAGGAAATAAACACTGATTAGGAAAGTTGAGCTGAATGTACTTCAAGGTTTCACCTGCTCCATGAGGCCTGAGTTCTGAGACTGTGCAGAAGATGTGCTACTTAGAGTCAGAGAGGGTCACCACAGCATCAAAGACTCATGCCCTTGCAGGGCCTTCCTGAGCAACTTTTATCCTGGGGCTTTGAAGGGAGAACAATAATTCCATGCTTAACCCAAAACATCTTGTGGTGGGACTGTGGGCTTTGAACACTTCCCCAGGCTCCTGGGGGGTTTCTGGGACTGGGGAGAGGGCAGCACAGGCCTGCCTACCACCTGTCTCAGCCCTGGCTACAGTCCTTTGTCAGAGGGAATAAGGAACAACTGGCATTTGGGACAATTTGATTTGACTTCCAGTCACTTGGAATCATCTATAATAGCTGTGACTTAGTGGGAGTCTGTGGAGAAATGAGATCAAAGCTAACTTGATATCTTTTCAAGAAATCTTATCACAGGACCAGCAACATTTCAAATGAAATATTTTCTAAAGGAAGCCTCTTCCCATTTTCCAGGTCCTGGATCAACTAAAAGTTTAGATAGTTTAAAGAGTTCACTAGTCACCTGGATTCACTAGTTAACCAGGTTAAACTACTCTGGGTCTCAATTTTCTCATCTGCTAAATAAAGGTCATACAATTTAGAACAGCGCGTGCATGTATGTGTGTGTGTTCACATATGTTAGTGTTCTATCTTGGCTTAGATTCCTCCATCATCCAGCAAGACAGTAAGTATATTTGGGTCCACTGAATCAGTCATCAAACCACCAGCTCTGGTTTGAAAATAAGCAGAGAAAGGCGCCCTGCCTGCTGGGATACCAGGACTGCTAACTCCTGCAGAGGATCAAAGCTCCTGGACCACAGACCTCAAAGCAGTGTTCTAGCAGGAGGTGGTGATGCTAAAGCTAAGTGATCTCTTGGAAAGGACACTACGAAGAAGGTTCTCTCCTCTCTCTCTCTCTCTCTCTCTCTCTCTCTCTCTCTCTCTCCCTTCTCTTTCTCTCTCTCAAGTTGCTTTTCAGAACACAACCATATCTACTTGCTATTCTTAGCTCTGAGCTCAGAGCCTGGCATAAGGTAGTTGCTCAATGAAGAAATGATGAAGGAACAAAAATTCATCAAAGCTACTAAAGTCACACTGACAATATTTTGAAAATGTGGCAGTCCCTGTTCCACTTACTCCTCAGATCCTCCATCCAAGTGAATGTTTAGTTAGTCACTAAAATATCTCTCCAGCTTTACATTGGAGAGAGCAGGAGCTCAGAAGGAAAGTGGCAAGGATTTTAAATTTTGTTCCTAAGAGGCTATGTGACCTTAGGCAGCTACCAGTCTCTCTGAATCTCAGTTTTCCATCTTTTAAATGATGAGTTTGTATTGAATGACTTTGGGTGTCTCTGCCACTTGTGGTAATGTATTAAAAATAAAACCAGGGACTGTAGAGATGGCTCAGTGGTTGAGAGCACTGTTTGCTCTTGGAGAGGATCCAGGTTGGGTTCCCAGCACTCATATGGTGGCTAACAATCGTCCATAATTCCAGGTCTAGGAGATCCAACACCCTCTTCTGGTCTCTGAAGGCATTGCATGACACAGGTGCAAAGTTCCAAAGACAGCAGAAAACTTTCATGCTCTGAGCACTGGTGAAATGATTTGGTTATAAGGGTTCCTCCTTTCATAGAATTATTCCAGGATTCATGTGCAAGGGTGGTGACTTCACACACCATAATGGCACTGGTGGCAAGTCGATCTTGGGGAAAAATTCGAAGATGAGAACTTAATCCTGAAGCATACAGGTCCTGGTATCTTGTCCATGGCAAATGCTGGACCAAACATAGTTCCCAGTTTTTCATCTGCACTGCCAAGGCTGAGTGGTTGGATGGCAAACACATGGTCTTTGGGAGGGTGAAAGAAGGCATGAGCATTGTAGAAGTCACAGAGCGCTTTGGGTCCAGGAATGGCGAGACCAGCAAGAAGATCACTGTTGCCTACTGTGGACAGCTCTGATACCTTTGACTTGTGTGCATCTTAACCACCAGAACATTCCTTTTGTAGCTCAGAAGAGCACCCTCCACCCCACCTGCTTGCAATATCCCTTAATGTTTGTGCTCTCGCTGTAGTTCTTTAGGTTCCATATTCTCCTTATTCCCCTCCAAGTCTAGCTGGACTACAGAGATAAGTTTATGATTATGAATAAAAACTAAACAGGAAAAAATAAAACCAATGATATCTTATAGGAAAAAAAAACTATTATGATAATAGCCTTTACTTTTAAGTTGTCAAAGTCTACCTCCCTAATCTTTGTTTTCTTAAATACCCATTTTAGTTTTCCAAGAAGCAGTTGCAAAGGCCTAGGATGACTCCAGAACACCTTTAAAAATCTGATACACTCTTGGGGCTGGAGAGATGGCTCAGCAGTTAAGAACACTGGTTGTTCTTGCAGAAGACCTGGGTTCAGATCCCAGCACCCACATGGCAGCTAACAACTGTCCATAACTCCAATTCCAGGGGATCCGATGGCCTCTTCTGTCCTCCACAGGCATTGCATGACACAGGTGTACTTAACTACATGCAGGCACTATACTCATACACATAAAATAAAAATAACAAATATTTAAAAATCTGATATACTCGTGTCCTATTAGGGAGACCTGACCTCAAACCAGAAGAGTCCAAGGACGAATAGCATGGGGATACCTGTGCATGACTGTTCCCTGAGCCCCTGAAGCACACCAGAAAATTCACTGCCCTATAGCCTTTCAAAGAATTCTTGACATACCCCCTACCCCACCACCTTTACCTGAGCTTTGCTGCAGAGTAGCAGGAAACAACGACCAGCAGGACTAGACAGCACATGTGGTTTGTAAGGTCCCCTTCTTAACGCACAACCACCAACCTCTGTGGTCCCAGAGACAAAGCAGGTAGATTTCCTCAGGATTAGGAATGACTCTACCAGTAGTCAGCCCATTACACCAGGTGCAAGACAAGGGATTCCCCAGGGATTCCAACCTTTTGGTAGATTGATGTGATGTTTTCATCTACAAATGTGTTTGGCCCCATTCGTAGCTATCCTGGGACTCATGCAAAGATAAGATAACCCAAAGGCCACTGGTTGAATACACATGCAAGTAGAAAGATGTTCCCATTCCAGACTCTAGCCTCAGGCTCCCCTTAGGCATGAAATGCTGTCTCCCTAAGACAGAGACCAGTACTTTGTGTACTAAAGAAAGGCCTCGGCCCACAGAGACCAAAGCCCTTGAGTCGAAAAAGGAAAGTCATCCCATCTCTGACAAGATACCCTGGTTGTCAGCAAACTTACTCTGACATGGAAGAATCTTCAGGTTTGGCCCTAAAGAGCTGGAAAATGACTGGTTTCAACAAAAGGAACTCTGGAGATGTCACTTAATGCTCTCCAACAAGCTAGGGCAATCCCTTAAAGGGGGCAGGGTAGAAGGTTCCTGTGAGAACCATACTTGTAAGGCCATTATCTACCAAGTGTGCCATAAGTTGTCCAACTGGCAGAAAGAGCCCTCCCCTGCCAGCAACAGCAGTGCAGCAGGGACTAGAGAAGTGAGGTCCCCAGCTGGTGTCATCCCACTCCCCAAGGTCACTTCAGGTCTGGTGGTGCCAAGCAATAGAAAGAAGCAGCTGCAGATTAGGGCCAGGAAAAAAAAGGGGAGGTGACACCACAAATCCCAGATGGGGCCCAGGAGTCCTTAGGAACCACCCACAGATCTGCAAACAAGTCAGTTTGCCATGTAGGCATCTGGGGTCAAAGATGCCTCCATGTTATGGATTACAGTATTCCTTTCTGTGAACAAAACTGGGTACACAGCTTCTTGACCCTGTGCAATAGGAAAACACAGAGCTCCTTGTTCAAAAACTATTAAGAAAGTTAAGATAGCATCAGCACTGAGGTAAACCAAGCACACAGCTCTCTGACCACATGCCTAGGAATCCAGCCCTGTCTGTGGGGGTTTTATGATCCTTTGTAAGTCATTCCCATGTGAGTTTTGCCTAATGGTTTGAGAACAGATTAATCATAAACATGACCTCCAACCTGTGAAGGAAAAGGGGTAGGGAAAGACAGAAGAGGAGGAGAGGGAGGAGGAGGACTACAACAACTCAAATTTTTCCATTCCACAAACATCAATCAAGCATCTTTGAATACATCAGTGAGCCAAGCCTCATCTATATGGTAATTATATTCTAGTCACATGACTAAAGTATCTTTCTTCCATCCTTCCCCAAAGTCTTTCAAAGACCAGCAGACCTACAGGTGGTTCTTCTATGAATCAACAGAGCCCTACAGTTTAATACTAAATTGTTCTTGGAGTTTCTTTCAGATGTCTTTGCCTCTACCCCAGGGCCCCAAGGGTATGGTCTTACATGAAAAGTCTTCATTTAGCCCATCATTCAACAAGTATATACTAGGCTAAGGTCTAGATCCTGGGGATACAAATGATGTGAGACACAATATTGCAGGAGGTTTTGTGGATGACAGACACATATCAATGAATGACTACACTAAAGAAAGCTGGGAGAAAGCAGGGAGGAACAATGTATCCTAAGCAGAAGAGGGAGACAGAGGTCAGGAAAGGCAGGCAATATTTGCATCCTGCTTTGAAATCTCAGTAGGAAAAATTCAACATTGTCCCTCCAGAGAGAACCCCTGAGAGCTCTAGGCCCCTCCTCCCACAGAGGAGCCTGCTGTCCCCCAACACCTGGAACCACCTGCATCAAGTCCTGTCTTGAGAGCCCCAACCATCTGATACTTGAATTCTCCTCACAGTCCTTCAGACCTGGCTCCTCCAGCAGTGATGTGAACCTGCCCTGTTCAGGGGCAGAGAGCTCGTTTCCTCTTGGTATATTCTGATTCCTACAACACTTTTCCTTCTTTTGATTGGAAATCTGCCACCTTGAACTTGTGTCAGTTGTGTCTTTAAGCCCCACAGAAACTTGACTGATGAACTAATTCATTCACCAAATGTTCACTATACACATTTTTCCAAGGTCCAGGCAACATGCTGGACAGTGATTCTCTCTGAGGTTCACAAGTCTGAGGGTAGATTTTGGAGCATAATGAATCAGCAGTCAGTCAAGGTGCTTGGAAAACTCTTAGAACCCTGGCCCATTGCTGTGGGTTAGATGTTTTTAGAGTGTTCCCCCAAGGGTTCATGTTTGAAATTTAATCTCCATTGTAAGGTATTAAGAAGGTAGGAACTTAAGCCAACTGTACTACTTAGAAGGGCCCTTACAGGTGAATAGGATTAATTAGATAAGGTCATCAGCATAAGTCACTGAATTACTAGTGGCTTTAGATGAAGAGGAAGGAAGATCCAAAGATTTATACACACACACACACACACGTGTGTGTGTGTGTGTCTGTGTGTGTCTGTGTGTCTGTGCTCCTATTTCTTGCCATGATATCCTGTACCTCCTTGGGACTACAAAGTCATCTGTGTACTTGCCTTCTGGCCTTAAACCTCCAGAACCAAGGGCCTCTTTGTTTTATAACTTATCCAGGCTACAGTATTATGTTATTAGCAACAGAAAATGGACTAACATAACTAGTCGCCCCAGTCTTGAAAAGCTTTCCATAGGAAGTGATATTTGTCCCAAGTCCTGAAGTAGCAGAAGCAGAACCTCCCCACCAGCACTTCAGGCCCCAGAGCCCCAAAGAAGCAGATTCTACACATAGAGGGACTCTTGCCTTCTAGTTTTTATATTTATTTCCAAGAAAAAAAAAATACCAGAAGATTCTTATTATGGTAGCCCTGATCCCTGTTCTGTCTTTGAGATCCCCAGGCATTCAGAAGACACTGCCACAAAGAGCTCCCAGGCATGGTGGAAGTTAGGAGGGAGCTCTGCTGTTCCCTTGCACACAGGCCTAATACAGTATTCAACACACTCATGGGACTAACCAGAGAGGCTAGGGTAATTGCCCCAGCATGGCTCCCCAGCAAGCTTTGCTATGAAGGACTGGGGATGCCAGTTAGGAGAAACATAGAAAGACCCAAAGATCTTCACTTTAGGAAGCAGGTGAGGGAAGGTGTCCTTAGGCCTTCTTCTCCACCAGAGCAGTAGAAACCAGGGAGGACACGTTCCACTAAGATGAGCTTTGTCTCTTGGAAGACTCACACTGTGGATAGGAAGAGGTGGGGATCCCCTGAAAAAGAGCTCACAGGTGTGCTGGCCATGAGCTCTCAGCTCATCCTGCTTCTCTCATTCCAAGCACTGTGCCCATGAAACCTAGCATTCTTCACATACTGGGACAAGTCATTAGATAGACAACAGATAGCAGAAGCCATCCTAGCTGCCAGGGTGCCAGAGTCCAGATGGAAGCTGAATCAAAGCTCATGTGAAGGTCTTTAGCCTGTCCACCCTTAGGAGGAAGCTACATTGTCTCATTAGGGCCCAAACCCATTCTTGGTGGTCCCAATCTGGCCTCTAGGCCTCTAATTTCCTGGACTACCAGATCTGATGGCCTCATCCACTATCTCCAAGAAGCAAGTTCATACCTAATTAGTTTAAGTTCTACCTCTTTAAGCTCAAATGACGTTTTGACTCTTGGCCTAGTGAAGGAGGAACCCGGCCAATCACAGTAAAATTTGAAGATGATGAGTCAGAAGCTGGCTCAGAGATCCTTCCCAGACGCTTGCTTCCAGACCAAGCCTGAGGTCAGACTTGGTGCTTCAAAACACAGGGAGTGACTGACTGACCTCACCATCCACAACACAACCTCCCTACCTCATGAGACCACAGACCCAGGAGACTGACCCAAATTCCTTTGAACTTGGACTCAGGCACAGCTGAATTGATTCAAGAGGTTGCCTCAAAGTCACTTAGGGAAAAAAAATCTGTTAGGTGAAAGGACCAGTTAAGTATCCTGACAGCGATAGGCCCTCCCCATAACACTGCCCAAATCTCAAGGTCAGACATTACCAAGAAATCAAGTTCAAGGGCGATTTTCTAAAAAAACTGAAACTGTGGCTATTGTGGACATGGAAGCTTTGTTTCAAGCAAGAATGTCTACCCTGCACCCCTACTTGGTATATTAGCCCTGGGTAATGATATTTTTTTCAGTCTTCCCTGATAAGAAAGAAAAAAATTAATGGAGCTAACCCTGTATAAAGGACTTTCCTCCAGACTGTCTACTCCTGAAGTCTAATGAAGCTTGGCTTCTCCCTCTGTGCTAAGGGACCAAGTCTGCCCAGCCATGAAGCAATTACCAAGCTCTCTTGCCATGGGCTTGGTGAACTCCTACAGAAAGAGAGCCCTGGCTCTCTCTCAGACCCGTGGTTAATGACCAAGCCTCCTCACTTGTTTCCCACTTTATAGTCAAGTCTGAGGATTTTCCTGTGCTCCAAAGAGGCAGAGATTTGCTTTCTGTTTGTAGATGTAGCCGCTATGTTCTGTGCCTAGTGCATATGGGTCGTGCACACACAGGATTAATGACTAGATCTTTTTAGTGCATAATTCTGGATCACTTTAGGGTGGTCAGTATTTTTCCCAGCACAAACTTCACCTGGGAAAGTTGTTACCAACTCTCCTTCCATCTGTGACTATGTCATCCAGGTGGGGCTGGACAGAGCCTCTGCAGCTTTGTGCTCTAGCAAGCCTGCTCCCCTTATGAATCAACGAGTCAATAGACTGGTACAGAGCCAGTCCAGCTTCTGCTGAGAACTCATGTGCATCATGCCCTTAGGAAGAAAACTTGCTGGTCCCTAGACCCTCCTACTGCACACTGAAGGGACTCAGTTTCTGCTTCTACTTCCTCTGGGACCTGAGTGGTAGGCACTATTTGCCTGCATAAGCCGGCACCTGTCAATTTCATTCTGTGCAAGTCTCAGAGTCTCCAGTTTATCAAAGGATCTGATCAAGGTAGGATTCAGAGACTGAGCACTTACTAAGCAGCCACTATATGCTAACTCCTGCATCAGATGCTGAAGTTGCAAAATAATGAGCTTGATATGATTCCCTGAAGAGCTTATAAAAAGGTCTTCTATCAACAAGAGACTTGTCTTTATGATACACTCACGGATTCAGCAAAATGTATTCACTTTGTGCTTAAGGTACTGAGATGAACGCACTCAAGAGCAGATACTCAAGATTTGTTGAGGACTTAGAATGAACTAGGCACTGTGCCAAATACTTGGCTTGATCTTGTTTACTCTTTGAAGTTATTTTGTAAATAGTGACTGAAGCAGTAGCATGAAAAAATAGTGACCCTTGGGGATGGAGAGATGGCTCAGTGGTTAAGAGCCCTTGCTAAACAGGCATGAGGACCAGAGTTTGAATCTCAGTACCCACATAAGACATCAGGTATGGTCCCACACATGCCTATAACCCCAGCACTGAGGGAGGATCTCTGGGGGGTGCTGGTTGCAGTCTACCTAAAACCATGAGGCCCAGGTTGAGTGAGAGACCCTGACTCAAAGGAATAAGGTGGAGAGTAATAGAGGAAGACACTCCACACCAAATACCTTCCTCTGACCTCTGTGCCCACCTGTGCTCAGAGGCACACATGCACGCATGCACGCACACACACACACACACACACACACACACACACACGTACACACTTCTCTCACAAATACAATTGGCCCAAGAAAGCCCAGGTAGTGATAGAGCAGGGCTTCTGCCAATGAGCCTTGTTTTTCCCACATTATCAATGCAGTGCAGTGGGGTGCACATGATGACAGAGGAAGGGAGACACCACCACAACCCCCCACACACTCCTGCTCCACTCTTCTGCCTTTCACTTGAGACTCCCATCAAAGTCCATGAACCTGGATCTCTTCCATCACCACCTGAAGATGAGAGTGTTTGTGCCTTTGGCTGCTGCTGCCTCAGGCCTCAACACTGTGCACACGAACGTGCTGGGCATTCTGAATTCTCTTTGTTCACTGCTGTGATAGTTCAACCAGTTGGTCACTATGTCATTGAAAGAGGTCAGACTGTTATCAACCTAGGAGAAAACTCCTAGCTTACTGAGACTAATTGGTACTTTTCCCCTCTGAGTTGTTTGTACATTCATTGCATTTTGTCTTTCTTTATTCTTTCATTATTTGGTAGGTAGCTGACTGTATATTCTCTAACTCCCACCATCATTTGTAAAGTCGAGACTTTGAACAGTTTTTCCCCTGGCACAGTTAAAGCCACCTCAGAGAAGCCAGGCTCGAGTTATCATGTGCATTTAGACTGGGTCTCCATTTGGCCTACAATCCTATACAACCTTGGAAGAAATCTGCAGTCACAAGACTGCAGAATCTAAAGAAAGGGAGATGTGTGGCTCTTTCCATTTACAGAGTCTGCCTGGGTATGTGGTCACATATCCGAATCTTCCATATTTGGCCGTTACTGAAGAGTGTATATATTACAACTGATTTTTTTAGAACTCATGTAAATAATACTTTTATACTGTCAGAGTCCCATTTAAAACTTCTCTACCATTAAAATAGCAAATGTGTTCTTACATTCCTTTGAGGCACCTCTAGAAAGTTTTAATTGTTTGTCCAGTGATCAGATAAGTTCTGGACAAAGTGAAATCAATCATTGACAAGAAGTTGCTTCTTACAACATTTAGTTCTTACCTTTTCAGGACTGCAGAGAAAACTCTAAATAGCAGTTGAAGAGCAGAGTTAACACAGTCATAAAAGCCAGAGGCCCACTTCAACAGCCCTCAGGACTGCACTTTGAGTTTTTGACTTCTGCCATGAACAATATGGGTTAGTCATACTAAGCTTCTAACCAAGAACCCAAATCTTTTTTCCATCTTCTCTGACACTTGAAGCTTAGCCCACAGTGTTATAGTACAGCATATTCAGCCACCCAGGTGGTTCTGTGGCCCTTGGCCCTGTAAATGCACTGCTGCTGTCTGTCCCAGAATCTCTGGCACCAATTCCCCAGGAACCTTGTTGGGTTTAGCACATTGTGAACTTTTACTAGAGGTGGGGTACAGAAAAGGCCTTTTCTCCATTGGTACTGTCAGTACACAAAGCCTGGCCTTAATGGAGAGTTTACTTTACTTACTGAAGACATAGCTCAATGGTAGAACACATGCATAAGGCCCTGTGTTCAATCATCTCTACTACTACTACTACTACTATTACTACTGCTACTACTACTACTACTACTACTACTACTACTACTACTGCTCTACTAATAATAATTTTGGGGCTGGAGAGATGTCTCAGGGGGTTAAGAGCACTGGCTGCTCTTGCAGAGGACCTGGGTTCGATTCCCAGCACCTACTACTACTACTACTACTACTACTACTAATAATAATAATAATAATAATAATAATAATAGGGCTGGGGAGATGTCATTAAAGTGCTTTCTGTGCAAACATGAGGACCTAAATTCAAGCTCCAGAACCAATGTAAAAAAGCCCGTTGTAGTGGCACATGCTTGTAATCTCAACGCTGGAGAGATAGAAAAGAAGTGGATTCCTGGGGCTCCCTAACCAGCCAACCAAGCCTACTTGGTGAGTTCCAGACCAGTGAGAGACCCTGCCTCTAAAAACAAAGTAGACAGTGCGTGAGGAGTGACACCTGAGGTTGATCTCTGGCCTCCACATGCACCTGCATATGCACACATGAACATGAGCATGCCATATACACATAGGAAAAAGGGGGAAAATATTAAGAAAACTTTCTCAACTTCTCTGGACTCAAGAATCCTGCACATATCCCCTTTATTGCTCAAGTAGCTGTTCCAAACCTTGCTCATCACCTTTTAGGGGTTGGTGCTTCCTAAATTTCTGTCCTTTCATGTCAAGCACCATAATGGGCATCAGGGCATCAGGTACACTGTGGTAAACAAGCAGAAAAGCTTATGATCTAGCTTGCAGTCTCCTCTCATCTAGACTATTACATCCCTTCCCCAAGGCTTCAGTAAGCACCTGTGCCTTAACAGCTTCCCTTGCCCTCAGTTGCCTTGGAGAGCTATACAGTTGGGCCAATGTCACTTAAGAATCCTGACTTGTGGGGCTAGAGAGATAGATCAGCAGTTAAGAGCATTGACTGCTCTTGCAGAGGACCCAGGTTCGACTCCCCAGCACTCACATGGCGGCTAACAACCATCCTTAACTCCAGTTCCAGGAAATCTGACACCTTCTTCTGACTTCTGCAGGCATTGCACGACACGGGTGCACTTATACACATACAGACAATATAGTCATACACATAATATAAAAATAATAAATAAAATATTTTTAAAGGGGCTGGAGAGATGGCTCAGCAGTTAAGAACACTGGTTGTTCTT
>NW_008340652.1:358927-377976 GCF_000622305.1 Nannospalax galili
TTTAAAAAAAGAATCCTGACTTGTGATTGGAAAATGAGGGAAACAATCTTTATGTAAAGAGGATGGTAGAAAACTATAGTCATAACTCTTACTCCTGAGGGCCTTCATCCCAGGGCTTACTCTGGTCCCAGGAGAACCCACCATGGTGGAAACCTCCAGAATCACCACTTTCCTTTCCCACCTGCCTAGCCATAGCTACTGTTCTTCCCTTGAATATCTAGTTAACTAAAGCCAAGCTAGAACACTTAGCAAAATTTTACTGAAGGTTCCAAGAGAAAAGAAGAAAATTAATTATCCACCAGGTATAACCTGCAGGTAGTTAGTGAGTGTGGATTCTTCTAGAGTTGATGAGCTGAATGAGCCTGGCCACTTACATACAACAAATGCCTTCATGTCCTGTATGTGTGACAAGAAGCAACTGAAGGAGGAAGGATTTACTTTACCTCATGGTTTGAGGTGACAGTCCATCATGGCAGGAAGGTATGGTGGCAGGACATCCAACTGTGGAAGACTTCTCATACCTGCACTGACCAGGAAGCAGAGAGAATCGAATGCTGGAGTTTTGCTCATTCTCCATTTTTACTCAGTTTGGATCCTGCCCCTGGGATGATGGCACCCATATTCAAGGATGGGTCTTTCCTCATCAGTTAATCCTCTCTGGAAAAGCCCTCACAGACACAGGGGAAGGTGTGAGCTCTAGTAATCCAATCAAGTTAACAATTGAAATTAGCCATCAGACCTCCTCGTATCCACTCAGCATCCAGCAATACCTTGAGAATGGATTCTTAGAGGAGGGAAAGGAGTCCCCTTTTCCCTGATACCTAAGGTCCACTTTCCAAGATCATAGTCCCTATCCAAACATTGGTTTCTTCTTAAGAAGGTTGACCTGGTAAATTCCTTCCTTTAGAGATACTTTTCTTATCCATAAAGATTTTAATCTTTCTATATAACCTGAACATAGAATTGTAGTCTGTATAGACATAGTCTGTGGTACAGGAGGCTAAGAATAGTGGTCATTTCCAAAGATATCCAGTTCTCAGTATTTAGAAAACCAAATTCAGTCTGTCCCTCTGGTACCCTTCACCAAAATCGTATCTTAAAAAATAACACTGGCAACCTCAGTTACCCATGCCAGGCTCCTGAGGGTCACCATGGTGCCTACCACTAAGACCCCCACAGCTTATACTTCCTGTCTCCAATGTGCTCCATCCTTCCCATGCCCAGGCTTTCATCTCTACCTGGCCAGAGCCAAGTCTTCCTCATGACCTTCCTTTCTTTCTCTGTCTTTGCCTCTGTCTCTCTCTGTCTCTCTGTCTCTTTCTCTCTCTCTCTCTCTCTCTCTCTCTCTCTCTCTCTCTCACACACACACACACACACACATACACACGCTCTCTACCCATTCATCCTTGACACTCCAGTCAGCCTTATCATTTTCAAATTATAATCTCGCCATAGATTAGAGCTAGAATGCTTAGGTTCAAATCTCTAAGACTTTTGTGACCATGAGCAAGTTTCTTACTTTCTCTATGGCTCAATTTCCTCATCAGTGAAACAAGAACAATGGACCCTCTGCAGAGTTGTTGCATAGATTGTGGTGACTGTTACTAAAAAGGCTCCCAATGAGCTTACCTTCTGGTATGTATGCCTCGTGTCTATCCACTCCTACTACATATGGGCTGGACTAATAAATAGAACAGAGCAAAAGTGATGGGTTATCACTTCCACGATCAGGTTACTAAAGATTATGACTTCTATGTTGCCTACATTCTCTCATTCATATTCTCTCTCTCTCTCTCTCTCTCTCTCTCTCTCTTCTCTCTCTCTCTCTCTCCCTCCCTGCCCCCTTTTGCTCTGATGAAGCTAGCTGATGATAGCTTGTTCTCTGGAGAAGCCCACATGGCAAGGAACAGAGGGTGACCTTAGCCAGGAAGATACATCAGTGAGCTTGGGATTGTATCCTTCCCAAGGGAGGCCTTGAGGTAAATCCAACCCTGATCAACACTTGATTTCTGTCTTGTGAGAAACCCTGAACCTGAAGACACAGCTAAACTGTGTCTGAATTCCTGATTTGCAGAAACTGTGAAGCAATAAATGGTCTTCTAGGCCACTGAGTTTTGGCATAATTTGCAATGCAACCATAGATATTAATATAAGGATTAAATAAAATCACAAAACAAAGGGTTTAGAATAACACCGAGTGCATAGTCAATGAATCCTGGCTAATATTATCATTATTATTGTTTGTTTAGACATACTACTAGACTGACGATTCAAGGGGAAGAGAGATGAGGCCTATTTATCTACTGCCTGTCATACTCCTGGCATATTGCTTAGCCCAGATTCTTTCAGCCAACAACAAATATCTGTTGACTAAAGAAATAAAGAAGATGGGCTGGGAATGTAGCTTAGTTGGTAGAGTGCTCACCTAGCATAATAATGCCTTGGGTTCAAGCACTACATAAATGGCATGGTGATCCATATATGCCTGTAATCTTGGCACTTCAGGTGGTAGAGGCAGTAGGATAAAAAGTTCAAGGTGATCCTCTGCTTATATAGCAAGTTCAAAGCCAGCCTGGGCTACATGAGACCCTATCTCAAGGAAAAATAAAGAAAGAATAAACAGAAAAGAATGAATTGGACCTTCTATACTCTTATCTCCTAGGCTGGAAAAGGGGGCCGCTGAGAGTTGGGAGCAGCCTGAGTACTAAAGTTCTCACTCTAGCCAGAAGATGGACCAAAGAATGTGGTAAGAGTTCAAGAAGATGGGGTACAAGGTTCCATCATGAGCCCCTAGTGTGTTCCTGAGGAGCACAGTTATTGCAAAGCCAGCCCCCATGTCTGCACCACATTTCTGTAAGACACAGAGAAAACAATGACACCATCATCAACACCTTCTCCCCTGGCCTAGCAGATAGATACATCCTGAGCTGTGAATGGGACAGAAGAGTAGAGGCTGTGTTTTGCTTGGCTGTTTAAATTGTTTTTCTTGATTAAAGAAATATATGCCAGAGGTGCTTAATGTAGTTCTCACCCCAAAGAGGCTAAGACTTAAATAAAAAGAAACTGTGCACATCATTGAAGTGTTAATGGCTCAGGTGTCCATCGTTCCATGCTTAACCTTAAACCATTTCTTCCATCTACCTACATACTAACCACCCCTGCTTTAAGACTCAGTTAAAGCACATCCCTCCTCCTCCATGACACCTTTCCCAAAGTACATGGCAAATATAGGCACCTTTTCCCTGGGCCCCTGTCCTCTCCTTACTTGGTGCCTCCATCAGAGCATGCTAGGTCCTCATAAGTACATTCCTGTCATTGCCTGAGCCACAAAGCTCTGACCTAGCTCCTGACAGGCAAGGGCAGTATCTTCTTGCTTTTATATCTCCCATTTCATCAGAGCTAACAAAGTAGGTGCTGAAGCGGAACAAGGTGCAGAGTTCTGTTTCTCTGTACTCCCTGGGGTAAGGAAGTTATGCAGGACACATCAGAAGTCTGAAGAATTTTATCTACTTTAATATGGAAACCACCTGCTCACTCTACCTTGAAAAGCACATTCTCTTATTCTAAGCCACTCCTTCTCAGTGTGGTCCCCAAGCCAGCAGCACTGGTGTCACTATGACCATATTAGAAATTCATTCTCAAGCCTCAACCCAGTCCTGTTGGATCAGAAACTCTGGGCTACCAGCAGCAGCAATATGGTTTTAACCAGCTCTCCATATGACTCCCATCACACTTAAGTTTTTAAAACTCCATTTGAAGTCTACTAAAACACATGTGAAAAATGCCTTAGAATCCAGATTGATTTAAGATTACGATTAAAGGAGAGCTCAAGACCATGCCCCTTGCTGTAAAATGCCCAGGATCAATGAAACTCCCCCACTATTTTCCACAAAACAGTTCAACAGGCAATTAAATGAACTCAACACATTTATTTCAAATGTGCAAAATGAATTTTCATACCCTAAGAATAACACCAGATGTTTTACCTCCTTTTCCTAATTGATTTTCCAGCCTTCAGCAATTCATCTTTATATCTTCCAGTTGGATCCTAATGCAGCAAAAAGAGTATGTTCCGCCAGGATTATTATAATAAATGCCATGCATTTTAAACAAGCATATTTTGGGCTGCCATGCATCATCTGGGTGTTACTCTCCCTCCAAAACATGAAAAACCACTTTAGGTACCAGGCAGATCTAGGCTGGCAGGAAACCCAAGGCAGGCCTTTTCAGGAGTGTCTCTAGGCTCTCACTGGCTGGCTGCAGAGCTGAGTTCTGGGCATTTGGCCCAAGCCTGTGCTCTTCCCCAACAGAGTCCTGCACTCCCTGGTACTAAAGGATTGGCTAGCTCTGAAATCTGCAAGTAAATACTGTGTGTTTCAATGGGAAGATTTGTCTCTAAAGTGAAAAAGAAATAGGCTATGGGATGAGGGTGAATGGCGCCAAAGGGAGAGGAAGCAGCCAGGAAGGAGTGAGGTGGTGCTCAAAGAAACCACCACCCTGGATGGATGCAGCCTTTGCACTACTGGGGGAGCCCGAACAATCCCCCACTGTCCACCAGTGCGCCAGAGCTGGAGGCCTGGGTCCCCCTACCCATGCTTAAGTGGGTGAAAGGTCACCACAGACCAGGGTTTTTTTCTTTTCTGCACTCACAAAAGCTCTTCAGAGTCTGAGGGAAGCCGGTGAGAACAGATGCCTCAGCTTTGAAGCAAACAACTTCAAAGATGACCAACCCAGCCTGGGCCCTGGGTGGAGGAGGAGTGCAGAGAGTGGCCTATAAGTGCTAGAAACCCAGAAAGTACTGATTCCAAACAAAAACACACTTCTTAGGTAGGGGGAGAAGTTGGCACCCCTCCCTGGAAGCTTCTGGGAGCTGGAATGTTCAAGCCCTCCTGTCCAGAGCAGGATTTGAATGTGGTCTCCAAGTACACACCAGCCTGTCTAGCTCTGAGTAGGACTGCAGAAGGCAGCCTGTCTGAAATCAGAGGGCCTCAACATGGAATTTCAAAATGGGACTGCTCCAACTTTAAATAACTACTAGTCAAGCACACCCAGCCTTCTGTCTGTATGGGCTTTCCTGGCATTAGAATAAGGCATTATGGCGTCCTTCTGGAACACATTCAGGTTCTCAGGTTTGTTAACAAAAGAACCAGTTCCTCATTTCAACTCCCTCTCCCACTCCCACTCAAGAGCTCCAGACACACATTCCTCTCCCCAAAGATACCAGCTTAGATGTCTCAGGGCACTGTCTATTCCTCAAATCTCAAGTAACTAGCCTGGCCCACATGTGATTTTTTAAAAAGTTACCCACATTTAACAAGCACAAATGACAAGTCCTTTCATTCTCAAATAAGCAAAGCTCCTGAATACATTTAGGAGTGTTTTAAGACATACAATGAAGTCAAACCACGACTTTGCATCTCACCTAATGGGACTAAGTACACACTAATCTTCCTCTGGGAATGACAAGAACAACCTGGTCTCTCTGGGTCATCCAAACTTCTGAGATGCCAGGATTGTTGGTATTTACTCCAGGGGACAAGGACTTGCTGCCAGAAAGGGTCTCACCATGAATTCTTCCCTTGCCCCAAATTCACAGATATTAAACATATTATTAAGCCACAGGAGCCATTTATAAATGTCATAATCTTTTAATATTTTACATAAAAAAACTGTATACACAGCTTATAGAACTTTTATGTAAACATCATAAGCTCACCACTTTATCATTTGTCAGTTTATTTAAAAAAAAAAAAAAAAAGACAACAATTTAGTAGAAGTACCACTGGGCTGGGAAGGGGAGAGGGAGGAAACCGGAAAGGAGGGTTTTCTCTGCATATAGATGCAGAGAAAATTTCACATAGCTGAAAACTGCCTTGTGAAAAAAAAAGTTTTAAACAGACCCCAATACTTGTTGCCTTCCTTTATCAAAACAGTGTGCATACCCTACACACAATCACAAAACAGTGTTGCCACTTTCTTTTCAAGAAAACAAAGCAAAAATTAGTGGGTTTTTTCATCTCCTTACTCTGAAGTCATCATGGTTTTTTTAAAAAAAACATCAGAAGTAGATGAGGTTACAGCATACAAGTGTGGTCTGAATGCCGTCTTATGCAAATGACAAGTGCGTGGAGTGTCTAACAATGAAACAATTGTGCAAAGAATTCTTTCAACAACAACAAAAAAGCTTCAGCCTTTAAATAAATCCAATAAGTTTCTTGGACTGAACAATTTTCACTTGTAGGACAGGCACAAAGTTCGTGAAAAAAACCCACCCCCGCAGCACACCCTCCCTTCTCCTGCCTCTCCTGCTGGTGGCTGGCTTAGGGTTTGCTGGGGGATAGCCTGCAGGAGACCGTCTGGAAGCTGCTTCCTCTCAACCCCAAGTCAGTTGGAATTTCTTCCCCAGAGGTTGGAAAGATGGCCAAGTCCAGTTTCATGGATGGATGGGTGGGGGCGCCTGACCCAGCCTGGGAAAGGAGTTGCTGTAGCGCCCTGGTTACTCCACTCACCACCATTATTAAATAACACCATCTGCCTCCGAAAATAAAATTATATCTATATTTATATAACCCCCATCCTCCCCAGCCCTCCCAATCCATCGTTCAAGGGTCTATGTTACAGACAAGGGCCAGCACTGGTTTGCTGATTAAGAGCGAACATCTGAGCGGGGCGCGCCCACACTCCGCGCTCTGCCCCTGGAGAAACCAGGGGCAGGGGTGGAGCAAAAGTGGGGTGGGGTGGGGGGAGTCGTACATACACACAACCACTCTTTGAGGCCTGGCTCTTGAGAAAAGGACGCTCAGGGACCCCTTGGCACTCAGCAGGCCACCCAGGCCTGTGCCACACAGCTCGACTCACACAGACACTGGGAAGGGGGCGTTCGGTGCCCACGCTAATTCTCGGCGTAACCAGCCAGAGCCGCCAGCAGACGCCAGGCTGTCTGGTGGGGTCCTTAGGGACGTGGTCTCCCCTTCTCCCGGCTCGTGGGGGACGAGACCAGAGAGGGGGGAGCCGCGCTGACAGGGGCGGGAGGCAGGGCGCGGCCCTCATAGCACCTTGCAGCAGTTGATGCAGCCGTTCTGGGAGCCGTAGCGCTTCTGCAGCGCGGCGCGCGTGGCCGTCTCGAAGACCTCGCGCACACCTTCCTTGGTCTTGGCCGAGCACTCGAGGTAGTCGTAGGCTTGGATGCGCACGGCCATGGCGCGGCCGTCATCGGTGCGCACCGGTTCCTGCTTCATGCGGGCCAGCTCCGTGCGGACGTGCTCGTCGCTGCGCAGGTCTTTCTTGTTGGCCACCAGGATGATGGGCACATTGGGGCAGAAGTGCTTCACCTCGGGCACCCACTTCTCGGGGATGTTCTCCAGCGAGTCCGGACTGTCCACGGAGAAGCACATGAGGATGACGTCGGTGTCGGGGTAGGAGAGCGGCCGCAGGCGATCATAGTCCTCCTGGCCCGCCGTGTCCCACAGCGCCAGCTCCACCTGCTTGCCGTCCACCTCGATGTCGGCCACATAGTTCTCGAAGACGGTGGGCACGTACACTTCGGGGAACTCGTCCTTACTGAACACGATCAGCAGGCACGTCTTGCCACACGCGCCGTCGCCCACCACCACCAGCTTCTTGCGGATGGCCGCCATGAGCGGGCCGGGCCCGGGCAGCAGAAGGGGGCCCGCGAACGCCTCGCCGCCGTCCCGCTCGCCGCTCACCGCTCACCTTGGGCCGCGCGCTGCGGGCGAAGGTCGCTAGCTGCACCCGGGGCCCGCGGTGGTGCGTTCTCTCGGGGCGCTCCAGCAGGGGCGCGGGGGCATAGGGCGCACCGAGCGTCTCGCTGCGCTGCTCCGGGGCGCGCTGCTCCCGGCCGGTGGCCGCTGTCCTCGCCCCACCTGGGCTGGGCCGCTTTGTGGGAAGCAACGGCTGGAGCTACGGACTCGGCCTCGCTTCCCTCCCCGGGGTCTCTCGAGGCCTAGAGTACCGAGGCGCTGAGGACTACTCGCAGACTGCGGTGGCAGATGCGGGCTGCGGCCCTAGCGCCTGCTATTTAAAGAGTCCGGCCACTTTCTTAATATAGCCGTCCAATGGGAAGCGAGACGGCTGAGCTCATCGCTGCGGAGCTTGGTTCTGATTGGCTGCCCGCTGCAGCCCGAAGGCGGGGCCGGGAGAGCTTGATTGACTGGCCAGGCCGCGCGCCGGTCGGCCCCGCCGGACTCCGCGGCCGCCTGGTCCCCGCCTTCCCCCGCGCGCGGAGCGGTGGAGCAGGCTGCCTCGAGTCCACCGGGTCTGGGCCCGCGGCTCCGAGACCCTCGGCACTTTGTGGGGCGTTGCTGACTCCCTCGGCTTCAGAATCCCTGGCTTTGGTGCAAACTCCCGGCTGGTGAACAAACGTTAGGGAGGGGCGCTGCCATTTCGTGGTTTTGTTTTTAAATAAACACACCCATACACACTTTTGTTTCCTAGCCGAAAGGTTTTTTTTTTTTCTTTCTTTTGGAGGCAGACCCCTCCTCTGCCCAGACACTCCCATCCCACCCCCTATCCCCGATACTCGCCCTGTGGCTACACTCCTAGTGAAAGACTGACAGTAAATTGGGTGGGTTTGGGTGAGTCTTTTCCAGGCTCTGGATTTCAAGTTCTCCACTTGGGGAAAGAGCACTGAGTTACCCAGCCTTGGGATAATGGAAAGGGAAGGTGCCAGCCTCTCCACTTAAAGGCAGTCATCCTGCTGGGGAGGCCACCTCCACCCAGCTCCACTTGATTACAGCTGATTGTGGTCCTTAAGCCTGAAGACCCACCCATCCCAGCCCTCATGAAGCAGGTGAAAGACTTGAAGCCAGCAAAAGAGGGAGGCAGGCACTGAGGGGACATCAATGTACAGTGGGTACTAAATTTCTAGTCTTCTTATATACACCAGGCCTTAATTCATCCTCCACCACCTGCCTATCCTGCAGGGGATGACACCTTACCTCCTGTCCTGAAGGAACAGAAGGGGTGGGAAGCAGTGGGGGTGTCAGGGAGGGCCCCCCAAAACAAACTGCTTGAACAAAGCAGAGGGATGGTTTGGTGTGGCTGTACTTGAAAGACAGTTAAAACTGGGATTGGAGTCCATCTTGGAGGGCTAGGTCAAGTTACCAGCTAATGGGCAACATCCAGGGTAGAAGAAATGACCCACCAAGTCATGATGAGGCTCTATTACCCGGTTTCTTTGTCTCTCTCCCCGGACTGTGAGTTGTTTGGGTGCCAGGATTTCATTTCATCTCAGCATCTTGAAGACCTAGCACTATGTATGGCCCTTTCCAAGAATTAGCAAATGGTGAGTGTCATGGGCCTGCCCCTGTAGGTCCAGCTACACAGAAGGCTCAGGGCTGCATACCTCTTGAGTCCAGCAGTTTGAGGTCAGCATGAACAACAGAGATAGGGTGAGAGAGAGAGAGAGAGAGAGAGAGAGAGAGAGAGAGGAGAAAGAAGAGGAGGAGGAGGAAGAAGAGGAAGTAAATGGCTATGGAAAGTCAACCCAAGTTCTCAAAGGCCCATTTGGAACTTTCTAGGGGTTTTTCCTCAACACCAGATTCTGCTGTAACAATCTGACCAAACCCATCCATCCACTCAGCCAGTGTTTTAACATACAATCCAAATGTGAAGGTCTCTATGCGACCATATAAATATGATCAGGTCAAATATGATGTTAGTGCCACTAACCCCATCTTAGAGGGAGCATCTTATTCAGAGACCAGGAGAAATGGGCTTTCTTTAGACCTAGCCTTTGCTTTCTTTTGTTTTGCTTTTGTTTGTCAGACCTAAAGAATTGTCAGTAGCCAAAAAATTTTGTTGGTCATTGGTTTAGGATTTCAATCTGGACATTTTTTTCCCCTGTTAGGAAAAAAATAAATCTTATCTACACATATTTTTCTCCTTTTAGTCCAAACTTTTTATGGCTGTATTGTTAACATTGCTTTCCTCAATCTTAATATAGCTTGGGAATCTTGCCTATGTCCTGAAGTTTCAAATATTAAGAAAATACAAAACAATTAGAGCTTTGAACTGTGTGTGTGTGTGTGTGTGTGTGTGTGTGTGTTAAAGACAAATACAAAGAGCCAGGAAGAGGCATTAAGTTCACTCATTTCCTGACTTCCAGACATGTTGGGGCGGGGGGTTGGTGCCAAACTTAAGTTTCTGTGTTGAAATATTTGCTAAAAATATGAAATGAGCAAATATGCCAAAATAAACAAATAGAAAACTCACATTCTGTAGCAGCTTCTTATCTTGGTATTCATTTTTTTTCACCCATAATGCTTTAGCCCTGCAAAGACTGGCTGCTTCAAAGAGCACATCACTCATAAGATAAACTTTTCCAAACTAGGTGATGTGTTGCACAATTGCTCCCTGCCCCACCCCCACCCCTCATAAAGCACTTCTAGTCAGAGGCCATGACCACAGCTAATTCTCCTACCAGAGCTCATTTCCAAAATGATATTATCATGTAGACTCATTTCGAGATACATACATATGCCAGTGCAAAAGGGAAATCATCCTTCAGACAAAAGGAGAGGATGAATCCATTTCTAGCCTACAACCCAATTTATTTGCCCTTTGTCTGATTTTTGGTGGGGTGGTTTTTTTTCGGTCCAATGTCTCCTGTAAATCACACCCACTCCTCCAAGACCAGAGCAGAGACTGAAATTTTCACTAGATTTTAGTGCCACCTTGTGGCACTCTCTATAACTTTTTTTCTTAAAAAAACTAAATTATGAAAAACCCTTAAAAACTGCATTTTGTAAATATTTTTATTTTAAAATCTTCCAAAAGATATAAAATTCTAAAAAATCTCACACATTAGGTTATTTTTAAATTGTTTATTTTATGTGTATGAGTGTTCTGCCTGCATGTAAGTGCACCTGTGCATGCAATGTCCACAGAAGCCAGAGAAGGTGCTGAATCCCCTAGACCTGAGGTTATAGATGGTTGTTAGCCATCTTATGGATGCTGGGAGCTGAACCTGGGTCCTCTGCAAGAGCAGCCAGTGCTTTTAACTGCTGAGCCATCTCACCAGCCCACAATAGATTCTTTGAAAATTCATTTTTTAAAGTTTTTTAACAGTTTATTTTGTGTATGTGTTTGCACAAACACATGTAGAAGTCAAAGGACAACTTGAAGGAGTCAGTTTTCTCTTTCTACCGCGTGGGTGCCAACTCAGGTTGTCAAACTTGAACCATCTCAACAGTCTATAGAAATTCTTCATGTATGTGTTTATACAAATATAACCTCACTATTTTATAAACAATTGGGCTTCATTTCCCTCTAATTACAATGTGTAGAAATTTATAACTTTGGGCTGGGCGTGGTGGTGCATGCCTTTTGTCCCAGCACTTGGGAGGCAGAGGCAGCTGGATCTTTGTGAGTTCAAGGCCAGCCTGGTCTGCATAATGAGTTCAGGTCAGCTGGGACTACAAGGAGACCCTGTCTCAAAAAGAAAAAAAAAAAAAAAAAGAAAGAAAGAAAAATTTATAACTTTAACCACAAAAAGCCATTCTTGATCCTCTGGTATAGTTAGAAGTAACAATAATTATTTGAACTAGCAAACATTTCTTTATCTTCTTCCCTAAACTACCTACATCCCTCCCAACTCCAGGAAGGCTTATAAGCGTCTAAATCTCACTGAGTTGCTGGGTAGTTACACCCCAGTACACCCTATGCAGGGTAAATAAATCTATATGCCTTTTTTTCCTACTGAGTTGTGTGTTGTCCACTAATTTCAGCAAACCTTCAGAAGATAGAAGGATACTTTCCCTTCAGCTCTACACACAGTGGCATATTTTCTTTCTAAAACAAAGACAACCAAAGTCTAGTCTTTGTCCAGTTTTGGAAGAAAAGTAATGAATGCAGATTGTTCCCAGAATTCTTTTCATGAACCTCAGTCCTCTCCATTCAGTTCAGTAAACAAGGATTGACAGGGAGGGGCAGGGACAACGAGGGGAGACAAAGCCTTTGGAAAATGTAAGCACA
Source organism: Nannospalax galili (assembly GCF_000622305.1). Classification (NCBI taxonomy): domain Eukaryota; kingdom Metazoa; phylum Chordata; class Mammalia; order Rodentia; family Spalacidae; genus Nannospalax; species Nannospalax galili. The sequence continues at coordinate 370,922 of NW_008340652.1, forward strand.
CACTGCTGTGGGTGTTACTGCAAATATGTTTATTGCATTATAAATATTATAATACAAATATGTAAATAAAGAACAGACACAGCTACACAGTAGATAGAATATTTGAACCAGACCTTGAATAGTGTGCATTGTTTGGTTTAGTTTTTTCCTTTCTCTTGAAATAAATACCAAATAGAACATCTGACATATTTACTGTGCAGACTGTGTAGTGAAAAGTTCCAAGCAGGGCTATTTGCTAGGAAGGGAGAAGCAGCCATAGGCAGAAGGAGAAAAAGAATCTCCAAGTGTGAGATTCACCTGATGGGAGGGCAGAAAGCAAAGTGGAAGATCACAGGACTCACCATTACATAAGGGCTCTTGTTACAAAATCCACCCCAGCAAAAGCTTGCAGTTTCAGTGGCAAATGCTGAAGTTGCACATATGTTTATTAATTCAGTCAAAGCTACAGGAAAGTGGAGTGTCAACCCACTAGTGTAAGAGGGGAAGCCTCACACCAGAGGCCAAGAGCCTCTTTTTATCCTTCCACTTCCTGGGCCTGGAGCATTGAGCAAGTCATCCTTTGTAGGTCTTTGTAGGTTTCTCCACTTGAAAACTGAGAAGTAGAACTCAGAGGGTAGAATCTCACATATCCACAGGGGTCCTGCAGGAACATAACTGTAAGACAGTAGGTAGTAGATTGTGACCTTGGAGGACTAGAGAGTGAGCCACAACTAAGCTATACAAGCCCAGAATTTAAAAATAAACCTGGCACTGTTCAAAACCTGCAAAGGAAGGGCAGACTGATTTCAGCCAATGGAAGCAAAGTGTGGATGCTGAGCTGACTGAAATGTATTTAAAAAGATCAAGGGGGAGCTGACCTGTTGAAATAATGCTGAATGCTGTCAGTCCTTTAATTTTAAAAAGGGACAAAAAGGGGGGGGGGGCAGCGGAGGGAGCCGGCAATGGCTCAAAGGGAAAAGATGCTTGGTCCACAGACATGAGAACCTGAGTTCATCCCACAGAATCCATGTAAAGTTAAAAGGAGATAAGTGACCTCTGCATGCACACCATGGTACCCCCATCACAATGAAGAAGAAGAGGAGGAGGAGGGGGGGTGGAGGAGGAGGAAGTTAAAAGCCCAATAACAAAAAGAATCCTTTCACGAAACAAAAAACCCTTTGATTTACTTTTATTATGCAAGACCTTTCTTTAATTGAGTTGCTGAGGTCAAAGGATGGAAGTGGTCCTTTTTTTCGGTTTGTTTGGTCTTTTTGCTACAAGGTCTCTCTGTAGCCCCAGCTGGCCTGGAACTCACTAAGCAGACCAGGATGGCCTTGAACTCATAGAAATCCTCCTGCCTCTGCTGGGACTAAAGGCACGTGCCACCACACCCAGCTAATGGAAGTGGTCTTAAGTTGTTCTCATAGTTGACAGGGGTGGACAACCTAACCCCCAGAGGGTACAGATAAGAACAGAACACCAAATTAAACTTCCCTTTTTTTTAGGTCTTAAAAAGCAAATGATCTGATGAGAGCATTTGCACGGGAATGATTCACTTTTGCTGTGCTCTGATGACATCAGGATTTTGCAATAGGGAGGAACTGAGTTCACAATGGATTTCCACACTCCAGTGTGTGGCCCCTGTGTCCCTGGCTATTTATAGAACGAGAGGGAGCCTATATTAGGAGCTAGTGCGCTGAACCCCGGAATTGGGGAAGCAAAGAACAACTCCATGGGTCGTGCCTAAGGCTTCTCTGCTCCAGTCACACCAGGCTGTGGAGCATGGCTTGGCAAGGGAAATGGTCTTGCTTAGGGACCAGTTGGAAAAGAGAGCTCAGAAAATCCTGCTGTTGACAGCTTTGATGGACCTGCTTCATCTAGGGAATGTGAAGTGTGGGATTTCTGTTCAGCTTGATCATAATGTGTGGTAGTAGTTGTTGTTTGTCTGTTTGGGAGTGCTTTTTGTTTGGTTTTGTTTTGGTTTTGCTTGATTTTTAGAGACAGAATCTCATTATGTCACCATGGCTGGCCTGCAACTCATACAGATCTAACTGCCTCTACCTCCAGAGTGCTGGGACTAAACTAAAAGCATGCACCACCATGCCCAGATGGTAAAATGTGTTTAAGAAACAAAGCAGGATATGATGGCGCACACCTGCAATCCCAGCACTTGGGAGGCAGGAGCAATTGAATCATTGTGAGTGTGAGGATAGCCTGGTATATCTACATAGTGAGTTCCAAGCCAGCCAAAGCTCCATTGTGAGACCCTGTCCCCCAAAACCAACCAACAAACAAATGAACAGAAAGAATCTAATGCATATATGCTTCGAAAATCTCAGTGATTATCCAGAAAGTCCACTCACTCATTTATTTATGCATTCATTCATCCCACCAGTGATTATTAGGTACTTCCTCTCTACTAGGGATCTGTGTGTAGGAGGACCTCGCTGCCACACCATAAGCACTGTGGGGACACAGTATAAGTGGTTTCTCACAGCAATTGAACCTCCAAAGTCTAAATGAAATAGAAACAGGGCTCAAGCCTGGCGAATGGAAAGAGGTGGTGGTAGTAGCTGCCCTCATTCCATCATGCACTGCATCCTTCAATCATACTCTGGGCAAAACTGGGATAGAGGGAAGAGGGAGAGACAGTCTTTGCCCTCAAAGGAGCTCTGGTCCAGCACAATACTTAATTATAATTAAACTTACTAGTTCAATGTAATGAGGCAAGTGCTATAATGGGCAAGTACAAGGGACAGCCATAAATAAGGAGGTCTGAATGGCTTGAACAAATGACATATCACATTTTGGTGGTCTCCAGTGAACCCCACCCTCTAGTATTCATCTCTTTGTGTAGTCTCCTCCCATGATGATTCTGAGCTTGACCATGGTGCTAGCTCACATCAATCGAATATCAGCACAAGTGATGTAAGCTGCAGCTTGATAAGTTCTTGCACATCAGGGCTTGCCTGTGGAATAATTTTTTCCTGGAGCCTACCTATCATGCTTTCAGGAAAATCATCCAGTCTTATAGAGAAGCCCATAGAGAAGAGAACTGTGCCCTTGCCCTTGGCCATTAGCCTCAGTAAAGCTAACAGCTGGAGCTGGCACCTATGTGGGTGGAGCTGCTAGAGGCTTCCACCCTAAACTCCTGGCCAACGTCATGGGAAGCAGAAGAACTGTCTGACTCAACAACCCATGAAGGTATGAGAAATAATGAGTTGTTGTGTCTTAAGCCACAGTGTTTGGGGATGGCTTGTTCTGCAGCACTGAATGGCAGAACAAGCTGAGACTTGATGATTTCGTGTCATTTAGCCTAGCCAACTGAAGAGGAGAAAAGCATTCGAGACATGGAGGCATGAGATAGTGCAGCAGATTTGGGTACCAGGCAGCTAGCTGAATATGGGGGTGCTGTGGAGCACATGAATAGGAGAGACAGTCCAGATCAGAGCAGTTGAAGCAGTCTCCAAGATTACCCCAAGTTCTGATGGTCCACTGATGGGACTGATAAGACCCTGGAGCTCTGATTTTTTACAGAGAACAGATACAAAACAGAGTCAGCAAAGGGGAAAGGCATATGGGGCAAAAGAACTGAGATGATCAGGTGCAAAGAAGGTGTTCTTTAGGTAATCCTCTCCTGGCGGAGCACACAGGACAGAATTCCTACAGCAGCGAGTTGCAGCAATGTCTGTGAAATTCTGCTAACCAAGGAAGCTCTTTACACTCAGTGCCAGGACTTTTACAAGAGACTGTGATGGATATTTTTATACATCCACTTGACCAGGCAATAATGCCCAGATATTTGATCAAAGACCAGTCTAAACGTTGCTGTGAAAGCATTTTCTTTTTTAAAAAAATTTTATTGAATTTTTGTGTATTTCATACATAAAATCATCTTTATACCCCCTTCCCCCTTCCTCTTTGGACCATCCCATAGCCCCCTTCCCACTGGAGTTCATACATTCTGTCATTTGGATTAAGGCCTGTTATGGAAAGTTAGTGTCCCAAGATGTCCCTCAGTGCAAGTTCAGTCTCTCCCTTCAAGAAGATCAGCTCTTCCTCACCCAGAAGTAATCAGCTGTCAATAATTTTTTTAACTAAGATTGGGGCTTGCTGTTCATTTCCACAGTTCTGTGCTGGGTTTTTGTCTGCCTAAGTTTGTGTGGGTCTTGTGCATGCTGACACCATTGCTGTAGGTTTGTATGAGAAGGGTCCCAGGTGCCTGTAGGACTATTTCTGTATGGCCATGCACCTCCTCCCTGGCTCTTACAATCTTTCCTCCCCTCTTCCACAATGGTCCCTGAGCCCTGGATGGGAGAACCTCAATACAGGAGTCCTGTCCAAGGACCCACACTCTGTGGACTCTTATTCTCTGTGTTTGGGCCATTTGTGGCCTTTTGTGTTCTTGGCCCTCTGTTGCATGAGGGAGCTTCATTGATGAGAACTGAAAGATGCATTAGTGTTCTCTTCCTCCTTTGTTCTATGTTCTGAGAGTATTAGGTGTAGAGGTTGCATCCTAGATGTGCCACTTAGGCTTGGGCAATTCATAGACAACCTCTGTATGTGACCAGTAGTGTAACTCTAACGATCTCTATCTGTTGAAAAAGAAGCTACTTTGATGGGTGGTGACTGGGATATTTGTTGGTAAATTTAAGGATCCATGTTTTGCACATCATAAGAAATTATATTTGTCTAGGGATATGAGAGCCTTGGGGTTTTCTCTAAGATCCATGACCTCTTCAACTATGTGTATTTGGCTAGGTTTACAGTACCACACATGAGTTTCCTCCCGTTGAGTGGGCTTTAAGTCCAATTAGGTAGCTGTTGATTATCGCCAACATAAAAGTGCCACTACTGCACCAATGTCATTTGCTGTGCTGGTCATTGATGTGGTTTTTAGGCCCTGAAGCCAGGGTTGGACCATTGATTGATGTTCTCCCTTAGCAGCTTGTATAGTGCTCTCCAGAGCTATGAGAGCTAGCCTTCAGGGGAGATGGCTTTCAGCTCAGTTCCAGCTCATTGCTCCAAATCTGTGTCCAAAGTATGTCCTGTCTTCAACGATATAAAGCATTTTCTTAAAAGATAAGATGAACATTTAAATACATAATATTGAAGTAAAGCAGGTTACCCTCAGCATTGCAGGTAGGCCTTATCCAATTAGTTAAAGGCCTTAACAGCAAAGACTGAAGTTCCCCTAAAAGAAAAAGAAGATTCACCCAAGACTGAAACATAGAACCTCTGCCTGAGTCTTTAGTCTGTTGTTCTGCAGAAACTGGACTCAAAACTGCAAAATATACTGGATTTCCAGCCTTCTAGTTGGCCTTCAGGTTTTGACCTTGCTAGCCACTTAAATATTTCTAATATTTCTATTTCTTCTCATGTATATATAGTATATATGAGATATATACATATGTGTGTATACACACACACATAGAGAGAAAGAGAAAGTAAGTTAGTATTATCAACTTGACAATATCTAGAATTTCTGGGCATGCCTGTGGGTATTATCTTGACTAGGTTAATTGAGGTGGGAAGACCTGTGTGGGAAGCGAGCACAGCCGAGCCAGCCAAAGATGGAGCCCTGGCTGGCTGCCAAACCTCGTGCTGTTTACTTCAACTCTTGGCTGATTGCCAAGGCTCGTGAATCCCGCTTGTTTACCCCAACTCTGAAGTATGGTGAGCCCCAAAACAGGTGCTGCCAGCCTGATGATCTTGCTACGTGGCCAGTGAGCTGCCACTCTGCCTGCCCGCTGCACGTGTGTGGGCTCTGTGAAGGCTTGGTGGGTGAACAAGTAGATGGATAGATGGACGAAGGATGGATGGGTAGACAGCTGTGTGGATGCGTAGATGATGGATGAATGGATAGACAGATGAATAGGTAGGTGGATGGGCAGGTGAGAGATGGATGGACAGGTAGGTGAATGGGTAGACATGAATGGCTGGATGGACAAATGGATTGATAGGTAAGTGGATGGGCAGGATAATAGATGGATGGATGGACAGGTAGGTAGATAATGGACAAATGGATAGATGGATGAATAGGTGGACGGGCAGATAATGGATGGAGAGGTAGGTGAATAGGTAGATATGGATGGCTGGATAGATAGATGGATGGACAGGTAGGTGGATGGGTAGATTAACAGATGGATGGAGGGACAGGTGGGTTGATAGGTGAATGGATGATCGGGCAGATGGGTGGATGACTATATGTCGGATGAATGGATGGACGAATGGGTGCATGAATGGATGATTGGATGGGTGAGTTGAAAGATGGGTGTATGGATGAATTGCTTGATAGGGGACAGGCAGGTAGAGGGGTGGGAATACAGATGATTGATGGACAGTAGGTAGGGGGATGATGGATAGATGAGTGAATGGGTGAATAATAGATGGAAAGATGAATGGGCAAGTAGATGGTGGGTAGGTGGGTGAGTTCATGGGTGGGTGAACGAATGGATGGACAGATAGATGGGTGGGTGAATGGGTAAATGGATGAATGGGTGGGTGAGTGGGTAGATGGACAGATGGGTGATGGATGGATGGATAAATGACAGATGGACAGATAGATGGATGGGAGGTGGGTAATGAATGGATAGGTGAATAGGTGAGAGGTTCAGAGGTGGGTGGATGGATGGATGATGGGTGGATGGGTGATGGATGGGTGGATGAGTGAATGGGTGGATGGATGAATGATGGGTGGATGGGTGATGGATGGATGGATGAGTGAATGGGTGGATGGATGGATGATGGGGAACGTACAGAGTAAGCATGAATTTAAGAATATTTGAGAATATGGGGAATGTACAGAGTAAGCATGAATTTAAGAACATTTGAGAATATGGGAAACGTACAGAGTAAGCATGAACTTAAGAACATTTGAGAATATGGGAAACGTACAGAGTAAGCATGAACTTAAGAACATTTGAGAATATGGGAAACGCACAGAGTAAGCATGAACTTAAGAACATTTGAGAATATGGGAAACGTACAGAGTAAGCATGAACTTAAGAATATTTGAGAATAAGCAAGAACTTAAGAATATTTGAGAGTAAGCATGAACTTAAGAATATTTGAGA
>NW_008340652.1:378865-390401 GCF_000622305.1 Nannospalax galili
TTGTGGGAAGCGAGCACAGCCGAGCCAGCCAAAGATGGAGCCCTGGCTGGCTGCCAAACCTCGTGCTGTTTACTTCAACTCTTGGCTGATTGCCAAGGCTCGTGAATCCCGCTTGTTTACCCCAACTCTGAAGTATGGTGAGCCCCAAAACAGGTGCTGCCAGCCTGATGATCTTGCTACGTGCCTATGGGCTACACTCTGCCTGGCCGCTGCACGTGTGTGAGCCCTGATTGGTACCGGCTGGGGGAGGGCTGTTGGAAACGCTATATAAAGAGCTGAAGTGTGTAAGAAGAGACACAGACAGACAGACAGAGACACAGACAGAGGAGACAAACACAGCATCATAAGGACACAGCAACAGAGAGGCAGACAGAGACACAGACAGAGGAGACAAACACAGCATCATAAGGACACAGCAACAGAGAGACAGACAGAGACACAGACAGAGGAGACAGAGAGACAGCATCATGGGAACACAGCATCATAAGGACACAGCAACAGAGAGACAGACAGAGACACAGACAGAGGAGACAGAGAGACAGCATCATGGGAACACAGCATCATAAGGACACAGCAACAGAGAGACAGACAGAGACACAGACAGAGGAGACAGAGAGACAGCATCATGGGAACACAGCATCATAAGGACACAGCAACAGAGAGACAGACAGAGACACAGACAGAGGAGACAGAGAGACAGCATCATGGGAACACAGCATCATAAGGACACAGCAACAGAGAGACAGTATAATAGGAGACAGCATCATGAGAGACAGCATCATAGTGAAGAGAATATGAGAGAGAATAAGAGAGAATAAAGGAAGAAAGAGAAACAGAAGCTTGAACCTCACCTTGGTGTCTGTGTCGTCTTTCCTGGACTCTGCTGGCAGAGTCGCGACACGCGACAAATGGTGGCCCGTACGGGGACCCTGATGCTCGCGACAGACCTGCCCACTGTGGGCAGCACTGTTATCTGTGCTGGGGTCCTAGACTCAATAAAACAGAAAAAGCAGACAAGGACAAGAATTCATTGTTCAGTGCAGGCATGGTGGCACACACCTTTAATCCCAGCACTCAAGAGGCAGACAGATCTCTGTGAGACTGAGGCCAGCCTAGTATACATGGCAAGTTCCAGGTCAGCTGGGGTTACAGGGAGATCCTATCTCAAAAAGACACACACACACACACACACACACACACACACAATTCATTGTTCTTAGCTTCCTTATTGTGTATTCACTGAGAGTTGCTTCCTTAAGCTCCTGCAGCCAGGATGCTGCCATGATGGACTGTACCCTCAAACTGTGTGCCAAAAAAAATCTCTTCTCCCCTAAATTTCTTTTGTCAGGGTATTTATCACAGCAATGACACAAGTAGCATGTGTGTGTGTGTGTGTGTTTGTATGTGTGTGTGTGCGCGTGTGTGTGTCTATGCATATCCTCTATTGGCTCTGTTTCTCTGGGACACACTGACTAATTCAGCGCTAATCACATAGTTACCGTATGCCTGACATATAACCCAAATTCTAGACTGTCAGAAGGAAAGCAAGTACTCAGTGAACAGCCATCACAGCACCTGTACAAATAGTTTAGACATGGCAAGCCACTTTTATTAGCTGATGTCAAGAATTTTTCCAAAACCTAAGTTCCCAGATTCCAGGCAAAGGCTCATCTTGTAAGCAGGCCTTTCTATAACCAAGCATTGAGGCATATTCTGTTATTCTTTATGTAGTGAGGATAAGTAGTTCAAACGGAGGCCAACAAGGAGAATCAGTGATTTTTTTTTTTTTTTAAATATGAAATGTGGGCTAGAGAGATGGCTCAGCAGGTAAGAGCACAGGCTGTTCTTGCAGAAGACCTGGGTTCAATTCTCAGCACCCACATGACAGCAAACAACTCTCTGTAACTCCAGTTCCAGGAGATCCGACACTTTTTTGTCTTCCTCGGGGATTGCACAACACGGGTACACTTACACACATGCAGACAATACACACATATACATAAAATAAAAATAATTTTTTAAAAATATGAAATGTTATTGCACTGAAAGCTAAGTAGGGATGACAGGTTTTGTTTCATAAGGCCATGGAGGTAGCTGTGTGGAAGATGGCTCAGAGAAGTAGGAAGATGGGCTCCAGATTAAGAAGTCCTCTGGTGATCGAGGCAGAGCAACAATGGAGAAAAGATGGCAGATTTTAAAAAGCAACAGGACTGTAACAGGCATTTCCTAATTCCTGAACTGTCACCTCCTCTGTCACTAAAGGGGAGCCTCAGACAGAAGCCTGTGACAACAAAGACACCAGTTACTCTGTCCTCAGCCCCTAGAAAGATGTTACCTGCCAGGCCCAACAAGGGGTGTGTGTGTGTGTGTGTGTGTGTGTGTGTGTGCGTGTGTGTGCATGCATGCCTATGTGTCTGTGTGTATGTGTTGGAGTTCAGGCCCCTCTTCCTGGTTACTCATGAGATATAGGTTGACTGAAGGAGAGGGCTGGGTCTGTATCCATCTAGGAAGTAGAGTAACCTGGAGCCCAGATGCTCCCACAGAGCCACACATTTCTCCTACTCCCTTCCCTTCTAACATAATCCAGAGAGGGTTTAAACTCCTTGGGATGTCAATAGAACTTGAGAACACACCTAGAGCCTTATAGCTGGAAGGGTTTCAGTGGGCCCCTAGTCATCTGCTACTCAAAATGTGGTCCACAGATAAGCTCCTTTGGCAGGTCCTGAAAGCTTCTAGAAATAGAAGAATTTCAGGTCCTACCCTATCTCTGATTCTAAAAAACTGGAATCTGGATTTTTAACAAGATCTCCAGGTGATTCATCTCAATGTTAAAGTTTAAGAAGCATTGTGGTACTTCCCAATTTAACAACTTCATTGTCTGCTGGGCCTGGTGGCCCACACCTGTAATCCCAGGATTTAAGAATCAGAGTCAAGAGGATCACCACAAATTCAAGGTCAGTATGGTCTATATAGCAAGCCCCAAGCCAGCCAGGGCTATACAGAGACACTGTCTCTCTCTCTCTCTCTCTCTCTCTCTCTCTCTCTCTCTCTCTCTCTCTCTCTCTCTCTCTCTCTCTAAGATAAATAATAAATTTTCAAAAACACGTGTAACTCTTGTTCATTTATTTTACCTGGGTTAAGTGTCCCATTTTGTAAATACTTACCTGTCCTCCTGTTGTGGTATTCAGAATTATTTTTGCAAAGTTTCTTTGGTCATAAGCAGTGCTGCTGTGTCCAGTGCTGTAGCTAGATGGGCCAATGTGTGTACACATGTGTGGAGGAGCTTCTGGAATACCTATCTGTGTCATCAGGAGCTTTTTATACGACAGAAATCTAGGGTTGCATTTCAAGTTTAGAAACTGCAGCCAGCTGGGGGAGTTTGAGACGTGTATAGTGACTCTGACTCTGGCTTCTGACAGGAGAACCCCATGCCCTAGGGGTAAATGAAAGAAAACAAGAAAGTGGTTCTTGAAGACATCCTTACGTCTAGACTCAGAGTCATACACAGAGACCTTGCTGTAAACTATTCATTCTAGTCATCTTCTCCTATGATTGGAAACAGTGATAATTTGGAAGAGTTCAATGATTCACACTCAGTACAATAAGGGAAAGAGGAAGGAAGGCATGACTGTTTAGAGAAGGGGAAATGGAAATCAGGACTAGCAATCTGTCAGCCTTTTCTGGGTAACAAACCATACAGCAGAGACTTATTCTCCCAAATCCTGTCAGCTCCTCTGATGGAATTTTCTGGACTCTCTTGAATAACTGGCTTTAGCTGGTAGGCTTACAAGGCCAGAAGGCCTAGGAGGGTCTCACACCCCTGTCAGGAAGTTGGTACTGGCTGTTGGCTGCGCTAACTTGATCACTCTCTATGTGGCCTCTCATTCTCCAACATAATAACTGAACTTCCTTTCTTGGTGGTCTCAGGGCAGTCTTCCAAGGGAGTGGAGAGACACCATAAGAACTCAAAAGGGCAGGACACAAGTCTCCCAAGAACATCACTTCTGCTGAATTCTGTTGAGTAGACTAGGTTACAAGACCAGTCTGGAGTTAAGGAGATGATAGTTGGACTAGGTTACAAGACCAGTCTGGAGTTAAGGAGATGATAGTTGGAAGGAAAAACAGAACCAGTCGCAAAGGAGCATGGGATGAATTACTTTGGCTATCTTTTTTAAATTAATTTTTTAGGCTAACATACAAAGTAATGGGGCTCATCACAGCATCTTCTGGTATGAGTCATGATTCTTTGTTCTCTTCATTCGTCTCCACTACCACCCTCCTCCATGCCCCACTTCACAGCTGTTCCCTCTCTTCCCCCAGTTAGCCCCACCTCCGCTTTCTTATCATATGTATTCCAATACCCTCCCCCTTAAGATCTAATCCTTTCCACTCGTGAACCCCTTTTCAGTTTCAAGTTCTACATACACATACATATATAAGCACATACACATATATACACAAATATATATATATAATGTTGAATCCAGGTTCCACATATGAGAGAAAATATATGGTATTTGTCTTTCTGAGACTGACTTATTTGGCTTAACATAATGATTTCCAATTACATCCATTTTCCTATAAATGCTGTGATTTCATATTTTAAATTATTTTTATTTTATGTGTATGAGTGTATTGTCTGCATGTATGCAAGTGCACCCATGTTGTGCAATGCTGCGGAGGGGGAGGGGGAGGAGGAGGGGGAGGGGGAGGGGGAGGCGGAGGCGGAGGCGGAGGCGGAGGCGGAGCCGAACATGAGCATTCAGCCCCTCTAATTCCTGACTGTGGATGCAGTGTACTCATCTCAAACTCCTGCCACCTTGACTTCCTCACCAGTAACTGTTAGAACTTGTAAGCTGACAAAATAAAACCCATTCTCTCTTTAAAATGTTGCTTGTCATTTCTCTAAAATGAGCATCCTCTTTTTTGTTTACTTAGTTTTTGCTAATATTAGTAATCCTAGCTTCTTTCTTGGTAAACTAAAGTATCACCTAAAGTCAAAGTCACAGGATCAGGCAGCCTGTGTCAACAGGGAAGTCTACTGCTTCATGAGTGATATCAGAAAGGCGAACTGCAGCCCAAGCCATGGGGGAGAGCAGCTGAGATAAGCACCTTGCTCTGCCTGAGGGAGTACAGCCTTCTAATCCTGGACCTGGCAGAGGACGAGTCCCCTCCCTGAAGGGAGGGTGGGAGATGTCTCAGCTCCAATTATCTACAGAAGGGAGGCCTCTCAGACTAGCGACTGGTGCTGACACCATCAGTAAACAGGAAATTCCCCGCCAGCCCCAGCTTCCTGCTCTTCTTGCCAGAATTGGAAGATCCCAATTGAGGATTTGAAGGACCAGTTAGGGTTTGGCAACCTTAAGATGGTTCACCAGCTCCCTACCCAGTGGTGTCTCAGGTTTTCCAGCCCCTAGGCAAGAGGTATCTCCTACACCCACCTCCTTTCCCTCAACTGGGGCCCAGACCAGAAAACCCCCAAATCTGATTTGGAAGGAGGAGGTGCTTCCCAGCAGGTCCTGGAGGGGCCCAGGAGTGCGGGAGGCACTGGGGGTTGGGGCCCCAGTCTGGGCACTCCTTCCTTCATCCTGGTATTCTAGTTGTTTCTTGTCCCACAAGAAGGCTTGTGCAAGTTGTGTTTCTTAGCTGCTCCCAGGCACCCCTGTGTTTTACATGGCCCTGTGCAGTCAATGGTGATGGGAAGTGTCAGGAGCCATGCTTGACTTAAGCTTTGGTAAATTGGAGAGTGCCTCTTTAAGAACTTCTGTGCCTCCATGATAAATCAGGTCTCCTAGAAACTTATTTCGGTTAGGTCTTCGGGCACCGGAAGTTGGTGAGGTAATGCAGCAACCTGCTGCGTCTGTAGTTACTTTCTGTTAGTAAAATATCCATGGAAATTCTTTTGTGATTCCTTGGTTACCCCAAATCTGATTCCTACATAAGATCTGTGTTCCCCACAACAAAAAGCCATCTTGTAATCACTCCCCTACCTGTACCTGCATGTCCTTAAATAAATTCCTCATAAAACTTCAGACTTTTGTCTGAGTTTCGTTCTTGTTGAAGACCCAAGCCTGGTGGGCTTGGGGGGCGTTCGACAGGGAAGATTGGGGTACAGATGAGACTGTCTTCTAAAGGCCTGTACCTCCTCCCTCTAACTTCCTCTATGCAAGCCCCAAGTGAAAGCTACGGAAATGAGTGGATGCATGGGCCAGTTCAGACCTTCAAGGCTTTTACTGCTGAGGGACATGGGGGAACCGAGACCTTCCTCTCTATAGAGTCTTACAACAGCCAAAGCAGGAGATAGAACTCTGGCTAAAGCGAGAAACTACCAACTGCTTGCCAGCTCTGCCACTGACTTGCTGCTTGGAGAGTTGTCTAACCTCTGCAAGCCTCAGTCTTCACATCTGAACACTGGAGCCTCTGTACTAAACCCTGCCTGCTGCTCCAGCTAGTACATGAAGTGATGACCAATGAAAGAATTTTTGGACTACAGGTGTTTTTGGTCAAGGGGTGAAAAATTAGACATTAAGTAGGATAGGACATGCAGAAGAGGGCCTCACAAACTCCCAGGAGAGGAAGAGAGGCGCTCACTCATCTCGGCATATCCGTGTGAGTTAGCACCTCGCTCTGTCTGTTTCTTGACGAGCCTGGAGCCAGCTTCATTTTCCAAATAAGCTTCTCTCATCTCCTAGAGCCAACCCAAACAATCCCAGGAGAGTCCATTTTGGGCCATATGCCCACACAGGGTCTGAAGACACTCTGTTGAGAAGCCCCTTCTAGAAGTAAGTACTTGGAGAGCTGAGAGCTAAGAGGCTGGACTATCCAAAAATAAGTAAGGTGAGTGTCTTGGGAGAGGGAATGTGCTGGAGAGGCTCCACTATGGAGTAGCGTTTGTCAACGGTGCTGTCACTTCAGCTCTCTACTGTATGACACTGGGAAAGTTACTTAACATCTTAACACCTAAGTCTGTGACAATTAAATAAACCAATACATGAAGAGCATGCAGAACCCTGCCTGGCCTGGGCCAGGTGCTCCATAAATGTTACTTATTTTTATTACAGGCCGGGGGGGGGGGGTGGCAGTGCGTCAAAACCCCAGTATGAGAAACAACTGCAGAGAAACACTGCTCTCCATTCACACTCACCCGTTTCCTTTGAGAGGGAGTATTTTCAGGAGTTCAACAACAGCTTGCTGAACTCTGTAAATCCTGAGAATTATAGAAGTTGATGGGCAAGTCTCTTTGTCTGAAGTTCATTGCCAAGTACGGAGACAGATGAATGAAGACATCGTTTTACTTCCAGGAGGTCTGTGCTGGACAGAAGCTGTATCAGTCACGATTCTCTAGAAGGAACAGAACCAATAGAATGAACATATATTAAAAGAGGATTCAAGCCCCACATGGTGGTACACACCTTTAGCCCCAGCAGAGGCAGTCAGATCTCTGTGAGATTGAGGCTAGCCTGGTCTACCAGCTGGGGCTACAGGGAGACCCTGTTTCAAAAAAAAAAAAAAAACCAAAATAATAAAACAATTAATAATAGGAGATTCATTACATTGGCTACACAGTGCAGGCTGAGTAGTTCAACAATGACTGGTTGCATGCTTGAGAATCTAACCCAGTAGCTGCTCAGTCCACAGAGCTGAATGCTTCAGCAGTCCCATTCTGGCACTGAAGGCCTGGAGGATTTCTGGGATTGAAGAAGCTGAGTTCTGGTATCAGCAAAGGATGGTGGCAGCAGCAGGATAGATACCTTCACCAGCAGAGAGTGAAGTCAGGCAAGGGAAAAGCAGCACCCCTTTTCTCTCAGATTTCATTATATCTGGGCTACTACCAGAAGGTTCTGCCCACTCTAGGGAAGGGTCTTCCAACTCAGTTAATCATGCTAGGAAATACTTCACAGACCTGCCCAGAGGCATGTTTCTTAGTTGATCCCAGATTCAATCAAGTTGACAACAAAGATTAACTGTTACAGAAGTACAGGCACAGGTCTGAGCAGACTCTTAGTGGAGTGCTTGGTCCAGAGAAAGTTGGCTGGAGAAAATGACATTTGTATTAAGGCCTAAAGGTTGGACACGAGTTCACCAAACAAGGAAAGGTGGGTAGGGCACTGTGCTGGTCTGAGGCCCATACTTCTCTGCTTGACACCTACTCTTTAAGTACCCTGATTGGCACTGGGCATGGTGGTGCACGCCTTTAATCCCAGCACACAGGAAGGTGGAAGCAGGTAAATCTCTGAGTTTGATATCAGCCTGGTCTACACAGTAAGTTCCAGGCAAGCCAGGGCTATAAAGTAAGACCCTGTCTAAAACGAACAAACAAATAAAAAGAACGCTGATTGCATATTAGATGCTAAAGTAAATGAAGACATTTTATTTTAAATAAGATTCTTCATTTCATAACTTTCCATCAGGGTTTTTATATAAATAAAAAAGGCTATTCTCACTCAACAGTAAATTAAGAGCTGAGGTATTCTATAGGCTAATCAGCAGCTAACAAAGCCCACAGTCTATGTCATAATCACTTCATAGTTTAGATGTGTTTTATCATGTTCAAAATGTGTATGGGGGGGCTGGAGAGATGGCTCAGTGGTTAAGAGCACTGACTGCTCTTGCAGAGGACCCAGGTTCGATTCCCAGCACCCACATGGCGGCTATGAACTGTCCTTAACTTCAGTTCCAGGGGAATCCAAAGCCCTCTTCTGACCTCCACAGCATTGCACAACACGGTGCACTCACATACATGCAGGCAATACACTCAGACACATAAAATAATAATAATAATAATAATTTTTTAAAATGTGTATGTGGGGACTGAGGATATGTCTCAGTGGTAGAATGCTTGCCTATATACACAAGGCCCAGATTCAGTCCCCAGAACTGCCAAAAATAAAAATAAAAATAAATAAATAAATAAATAAACACACACACACACACACACACACACACACACACGGTCTCCCTCTAGAGCCAGGCCTCCTACCTCAGCTTCCATTGGGATTACAGACATAAGCTACCACACTCTGCTTATATATTTAATTTATAGGGGGAAAATGGCAAGCACTAATCCTGGAGGAAGACTAGAATTTAGAGCAAGGAAATGGGTCAAAAGGATGTCTGTCGTTGGACCATCTCTTTCTACTCACCAAGATGGACCTTCCAGCTTTGTTTGCAATGCAGTGAAATGGAAATGATCATATATGCATGAAGAATGGGCCAATAATATTAAACAATCATTAAAAAGGAGATATGTGATTGTGATGGTTAATTCTAGGTGCCAATTTCTTTAAATTAAGGAATAACTGGAGACTTTGGTTGTTTCTTTTTTGAATGTGCCTGTGAGGATGTTTCCAGAAAGTTATAGCATGTGCCACTAGCTAGACTTGATGGAGTGTAGGCAGGCACCATTCAATCAGAGTACAAGCACAAGAAAGTGATTTTCTCTCTTTCCAGGAACCAGGACACATTCACCTCCTGCAATGGACATCAGAAGTCCAGTTTGGACTCTAGGACTTACACCAACAGCCTCTCCCTGGGTTTTCCAGCCTTTGGCCTCAAACTGAGAGTGCCATCCCTGGTTCTGAGGCCTTCAGACTCGGGCTGAGAGATGCAACCAGTGTCCCAAGGTCTCCAGTTTGCAGACAACCTGTCCTGAGATTTCCCAGATGCTGTAATTGTGTGAACCATTTTCCAATAAATCCCCTCTCATCTGTCTACATATGGGCCCTATTGGTCTGATTCTCTAGACAATCCTGACTAATATCATGCTGATATTGTAATACTGAGCACGAGGCACAGAGGAACGCCACCTAGTGATGGTTGAATTAGGAGTCCTTTATTAGTAGAGGTTGGCGGTCAGAGAGGGGGCTAACACCCCAAAGAACTCTAGATCCTGAGGAGAAGCAGGACAGGGTTTATAAAGCTTAAAACCACAATTACATTGTCAGGGGCAAAGCCAATAACCTTAGCTACATCAGATCACCATAGTTGCACCAGACCAGGGGCAGGTTAGTTAACAAAGAGGTTTTCAGTTAAAACATTTTGGTTAGGCTGGGTGGGAGGATATGCTACTTGGCTACTTGTAAGGTTCCCAGTATTGTAGAAACAACGTACTCCCTGAAACTGCCCACACAAGACATTCTGCCTGGCTGGAGGCAGTGGAAATGACTGGGCAAAAACATGGGGTAAAGTAAAAGTCAGCTGGAACAAAACAGACTTAGCTTTACCATTTCAATATAAAGTATTATGTAAAAAGCCCTCTCAGAATGATAAATCATTAAGGACCCTTAACTTAGTTTTTGTTTTATTTGGGGTTTTGTTTTTATATTTTAAGACAGGGTCTCATGTAGTTCAGGCTGTCTTTGAATTCCCTATGTAGTCAAGGATGATCTTGAAATTCTGACTTCCTGTTTCCATCTCCAAAGTGCTAATGTATATCACTGTGCCTGGTTTATGTGTAGCTGAAGATCAAACTCGTGGTTTCATGCATTCTAGGCAAGCACTCTACCAACTGAATTATACCCTAGCCCCATTAACAACTTCTTAGAAAAGCCCATCTGTTATCTGTATCTGTTTTAAAGTTGATGTTGTATGTACAGTTTATCTGTGGGTTTGGAGTTATATCTCAGAGCCATCACCTGCGTATGTTATTGGTTTGTTTGCCTCACTTCTTGCACAGTGGTGCCCCAAGGGCTGGGCAGTTTTTCTTCTCTGGCCCATGCCTAAGCAGGAACAAAGATTCAAAAGCCCTCACTGGACAAAATTTCTTTTATGTATGTCTGCAGAACCAGTTTTTCTTCTCCCAAAGGTAAACTAAAACTGTACCCGTAGAAAAGAAGGAGACAGAACGGTACCAGGAGAAGGCCGGAGAAGATGGTTGAGAGATCAGGGAAATGTGAGGGAGAAGAACCGGAGAGGATGAGCTCACAGGTGTGCCTTCATGGCCAATTCTGCAGCTGATGGCCACCTGCTGTTCATCAGCCCTAGGTGTTTTCAAGACTCATAGCCACATGAGGATGCACCCACTTCAAATGCCATTTATAAGCCCTGGGCCTCTGGCCTCAACCAAATGGGTTATAAATCAAGGGTTCCCCAATCTCGTCTTTCTGTTTGATGATTCATTATAATGGATTTTAGAACCCAGGAAAGCAGTTATTTGTGTTTACCAGTTTATTATAAAGAATACAAATGGAACTAGGGATGTGGCTCAGCCAGAAGAGTGCTCACCTAGCATGCGTGAAACCTTGGGCTCCATCCCCAGCACTGTATAAACCAGTATGGTGGTGCATGCCTGTAATTCCAGCCCCCTTATTTTTATTTCATGTATCTGTGTGAGTGTCTGCATGTGTATATGTGTACCACACATGTGCAATGCCCTCAGAAGCCAGAAGGGGAGGGGTTAGATCCCCTGGAGCTAGAATTGTAGGCAATTGTGAGTCATCATGTGGGTGCTGGGGACAGAACCCAAGTCCTCTGTAAGGGCAGCAAGTGTTCTTGACCACCGAGCCATCTCTCCAGCCCCTCCTTCATGTCATTCTTT
>NW_008340652.1:390553-411109 GCF_000622305.1 Nannospalax galili
CATCTCTTTCAAAACTGGCTGTAAATTTTTAGGTTTACAGTTGAATTATTACAGTTATACAATATTGTACTCAGTATAAACCCTATAAGACATAAATTAAATGATGTTTTAACCTTTAAAAAGATCTCCATTTCATTATTAAAATACACAGTTTCATACAGAAAAATTCTTTTTCAATGCAATTGACATTGGATGTTTGCACATGCATTTCTAATCTCTAAATATCTGATTATTACTTTCTTACACCAGGATCCAGTCTAACAGAGCATCTACCAGAACACTGCCAACCAAAACAGAGGAGAATGCAGTGTATAGGCAGCTGCACTGAAGGCTCTTGAAGCTTCAACCTAGATGTACCATATAACTTCCCATCACATCATTGACCAATATAAGTCCTATCTAACTCCATTGTGACAGGAAGGTGCAATCTAACCATACATTCAGGAAACCTAGAAGCATAAGATAACAGATATTAATGAGTATCACTGCAGGGAATGCAGACCCCAGGTCTGGGAAAGAAGGGAATGTGGTCAGTCTCTTAGCAAATAGAATTGATCACACCATGATTTCCTCTGTAATCAGAGCACAATAGACTCTCCACTGTGGTTCATTTGCTTCTGTATAGGAACTTTCTAGAACGAATCTGATTGCTCAAAAAATGCAACATATAGAGAAATATGTGTGCACATTTGTACAGTTGTATATGCACATGTGTGTGGGTACATGAAGAAGCCAGAGGTCAATGTTGGGGTCTTCTTCAGCCTCTCTCTACCTTAGTTTTCAAGACAGATTCTCTCACTAAGTCTGGAGCTCACCAATTTGTTGAGACTGGCTGGCCAGCAGGCCCTAGGGATCCTCTTGTCTCCACTTCCCCATCCTGGGATTACAGGTGCATGCTGCTACACCCAGCTTTTACATGGGTACTGGGGATCCAAACTCAGATCCTTATGCTTGCACAGCAAGCACTTTGCCAACTGAGCTATGCCCTAGACCCCAAGATATTTAGATTCTCACTTTATATCCTTTTGCATGCTTGAATATTTAACTATGCCATTGACTTGTATGGCTTGATCTATGAGACAAGGATCCCCATCTCATTATGCAACAGAAGACACTGAACGGCCAAAGAGAAAACTAAAGAACTGAGTGCTTATGGGTTTTAATAACCAGACTTCACAAAAATAGAACCATACAGATGCTGATGGGCCAGATCTGAATGAAAAAACATTGCTCTGCTCCAGGAACCAGGTCAACGCCTACCCAGATGCTTCCTAATGCCAGCTACTTCCTTTAAGGAAACAGGGAGGGCTCAGAAAAGTTTTTCCCAACCTAAAGGCCACAACTGAGCTGATGAGATGGCTCAGCAGGTAAAGGCACTTTCCACCAAATCTAAGGATCTGAGTTCATTCACCAGAACCCATATGTTGAAAGGAAAGAGCCAACTCCCACATGTGTTCTGATGTCCTCTGACATCCACATGTGCTCTCATGCAGACACACACAATAAATAAATACATAATAAATAAATATAATAAACATAAATGAATAAATAAAGGCTATAACCATGACACTTCCAATGTCTCCTCTGATCTTATAAAAGAGAAATAACTATGGATACCATGACCTTGATGTGAACAAAGATGTCCTATATACTGTTCACTGAGAACTCTTTTATATATATACCAGTTCCAGAAGACCTAATGTCCTCTTCTGGCCTCTGCAGGCATTGCATGACACAGGTGCACTTACATACATGTAGACATAATACTCATACACATAAAATAAAAAGTCTGCAGACTGATTGACTTGATTGTGGAGAGTTAAAATGTTGTAGACCGAGAGTCAAAATTGTCTTTAGTCCTCTTAATAGCCATTTATCACCAGTTTCCTCTATCCATTCTTTCATCTTTTTAACCATCAGGTAAAACCTTTGGAATATGTTAACTCCTCAGACCTCTAGTTTCCAACAGTCCAAAAGCTGAGAATATTATAAGGTAACATCTGAATCCTATAAGCAGAGGCTTCCCCCATTTTAGATTGGAAAAAACTTTTCCAAGTCCTCCCTGTCTTCTCAAAGGAAGCATCTAGCATCAGGAAGCATCTGGGGCAGGTGTCGACCTGCCTCCTGGAGCAGAGCAGTCTTTCATTTGCTGTATTTACCCACCTGATATCCCCACCAACATACTTGGTAAATGCATTGATTAGTGCCTTTCTTTTGTTCTGTGACTATAAGTCTATTTCACAGTGGAACATGTCATCCAGGGCAAGCCAATTTCATATTCCTGAGTCACTGTCGCTCATATTTGACTCATAATAAACTAGCCCTTATTACCTGTGGAAGAAGAGCTGTACTTTATATCATACAACACTTGCAGAGCCTATCTGAGGGACTTGTCTTTCCCATCCCAGTGAGGCTGGGAGCCAGAAGGCTGTTTGGTCTAGGGAAGGATGAAAAGACCAAGTCACAAAATAGGAGTCTAACAGGGTATAGGAACCAGGGCTCAGCCTCCCTCCTTAGAGAAACTTGTAGCTCAGGGCCTTAGAGCTGGAGCTGGGGGTAAGATAAACAAGGGCCCACATCTTAATGTGGATCAATGTGAATCTCATCATGTAACAAATATTTCATTATTTTGATTCACCACACATGACTGCTCAACAAGAAGTCAAGGACTATGTTGGGAATGAACAGGTTCCAAACACATCTGTGAATAAGCCCTTCCTTCACCAAACCCACAGACCAAAGCTTTCCTGGAGGTCTTCCAGCCTAATCCATGGTCTCTTTAATGACAAACTAGATAGAACCAGTCTTTCTTGTAATTTTCTTTTCTCTGAAATAAGATGTCCTCTTAGAGAAAATGGGATGCAAGGATTTTCCTAGAATTTCACTGGCACAGTGTTCTTGGGACAAGGGCTAATCAAGAATTCATGATTCAGGACTATAGTAGACCAGAAATAAATATTTGGTTTTTGTCCCTGCTTGCTGGTAGAGTCCCTAAAATCTTCGAAATGCCTTGAGTAATGAATTTTTTGTTTGTTTGCTTGGTTTTGTTGTTGTTGTTGTTTTTGAGACAGGATCTCCCTGGAGCCCCAGCCAGGACTAGAACTCACCATGTAGACCAGGCTGGTCTCAGTTTCACATAGATCTGCCTGCCTCTGCTGGTACTAAAGGAGTGTGCTACCACACCTGGCATGTGATGAATATTTATGTATGCTAATGAGTTGACAGGTGGCTGAGGCCCCTAGGTAGCTTCAGGAACAGGATTTGATTAGATGGTTAGAACTTTCAGCGCCCCCCCCCCAAGGAGGGGACAACGCTAGGGATTGAATTCAAGTCCCCACAATGACTTAATCAATCATGCCTACTTAATGACATTCCCATAGAAACCCCTGAATGATAGAATTTAGAGAGCTTCTAGAGGAACATATGGAGGTGTTGGAAGGGTACTGTGTGACTTTTCCTGAGGAGACAGGAACAAACATCTATTTACCCCAGGGTCAGCAAGAAGGCTCAATGAATAGAGGAGTTTGTGCATGGGCCTAACCACCTGAGCTTGATCCCCAGATCTCACAAGGTGACAGGAGAGAATCAGTTCCCAAGAGTTGTCTTCTGACTTCCACACACATACAGTGGCAAATTCATGCCTTCATGCACATGCATATACACATATACACTCTAAAATAAATAAATAAATAAATAGATAAATAAAAGATCTATGTGCCCCAAATATGAAACCAATGATCAACCAAAGTAATGATTCTACCAAAGTCCAACTTAGTGAATCAATGAGTTTATTAGGATTACTTACAGGGACTTGTATGGCTCAAAAGTAGCTGTATCACACTGAAAATCCCACCCTGGGTATGTAACGATTCCTAAAAGTTGCCTCCCTAAAGCTCCCTGCATAGTTAACAGCATCTTGGCTAGTCAAAAAATCTCATCTCCCGGCAGTCCTTACTGCTTACCTATGTAACCCTGGAGAGGGACCTTATGAATCTGAGACTTGTGAGTTGTTTACTTCCTGAGTCTTGTGAGTTTGTTAACTTCCTGAGTCTTAATGAACCTTCCAGGATGGAATATTTCAAATCAGGGGAAGCTGCTACATAACTAAGGGCAGGAACCAGAAAAAGATGTGGAAGTTGCACCTCTGTCTCTGTACCTTGTGCTATACATCTCCTCCATTTGACGGTTTCTGAGTTGAATTTTTTATAGTAAAGTGGTAATAGTAAATAAAGTGGCTTTCTGAGCCCTGTGAGTCATTCTAGCAAATTATCATACTTGAAGGAGGCTGTGGGAACCCTCAACTTCAAAGCCATGTTGGATGGAAATATAGGTAACTTGGGGACCCAATACTTAAACAGTGGCTATCTGAAATGAAGGCAGTCTTAAAGAACTGAACCCTCAAATCAGGGGAGCCTGGGTTAAATTCAGACACTGTCAGAACTGAACTGAACTGATGAGCTTCTCTGGTGTCTACCAAGAAGCAGGCTTATGAGAGGTGCTCTGAATATGCTGTAACCTTTCTGCGTCAGTATTAAAACCATACATGAGTTGTCTAGGTCCAGTTTTCAGGAAAAACTAAACTGTTCTGTCCCTTTCCTTTGAGTCAACTCCCCAGATGCCTCAGTAGCTATATTCCCAGCCTCATTCCAGGCTCCTGTCATTCTTCATCTTCCACAATCCTTCCCAGGATAACCAGGTATGTCTGTCCCTCATTTCTATTTAATCCTGTAACCACGTTAGCCTTCTGGAGCAGGGGGGTGCTGTTCTACCTCTTCATCCTTTCTTCTAGAAATTTAGCTGTCTTTCCTTTTACCCAAAGCCAATAGCCCCTTCTTCCTAGTGATAAATCTCTTGGTTTTTACCGGGTTCAAACAAATAGGCAGCTTCAAATCACAACTGAAATCTCCTGTCTTTCTGAACAAGAAGTCTTGCCGTAGATAGATCTTGTCTAGTTGCAAGAAGTAGGTACCCATTCAAACTCACTTGAGTCAAAATGAGAAATTTATTTTAAGGTATCTGGTTACCCAGAAAATCAATAGTACAGTACCTGCCTCATATGTATAATGCCCTGGGATTAACCCCCAGCTTCATAAAACAGAAAAAACAAAATTAAAAAAAGACCTAAAAAGCAAGAGGGACCATCAAGTGGCAGTTGGACCACAGGACAAGGATCAACACTAAAGAACAGAGAAGTTTCCCCTGTTGGCTGCCACCTCCCAAATCTTCAGGACCAAATTACTTTTCAAGCATATCTCACTGAGTGTCACCTTCACTCTTCTTGCTACCCTGGCTTTCTCCACTTCTTGGCCCCCGTCATGTAAGACAGCGTCAGAAAAATCCAAAGATGGGCAATTCTGCAACTCAAGAAATATCAGTGGGCAAATATGACTAGAGAATTTTCATTCCAGAAATTTAAAGGCAACTTATTCCATGGTGTCCATCTAGGTTACAAATGGTGACTAAATGGCTATTTGTAATCAGAGGACTCCTCTATATAACAGCATAGTGCATGTGTTAAAGGAATAGGTTTTGGAGAAAGAAGATACTTTCCTGGAAGATAATCCCAGATTCCAAAGCAGCTATACTCTAGCACTTAAGTGCCCAAGACAACCTGTAGAAACAGTACAGTTTATAGCAAAGAGGGCATTGCAGAACCTATCCAGCTTCACAGTCATTGATCCTTAGTGGTTGGAGCAACTTCCATGAGCAGCTGGAGATGCACAGTGGCTGTCTGCAAACACTTGGGCTGGCACTGGAAGTAGAAAAGCAGGAAGTTACCAGGAAACCACTGAGCAGGAACAGAAGGATATACAGGAACTCCATCCTGGGATGGTCAATGATGGGTGCCAGCACCAGGAAGAGAGAAACCAGGAGCACGACAGCAGGGATGAGGGTGGGAACCTACAGAGGGCACAGAGTGGGTGTTTGACCCCTGAGTCTGGAATGATGGAGGGGTGTCCCTGAGCTCTGTCCTTCCTGCCTGCCTTCTAGTTGATCCCACCTGCCACTAGTGCTCCTCTTTCAGTCTTGCCAGGGAGAGACTTGGCCAGGGAGCCACCTGGGGTACAGGGTGCTCTTTAAGAGGCACAGACCTGCTTCTCTGTGCTATATGAACCCAAGTGTGAATATGCATCCTCCGCATTTGTGTCCCACCCTTCTCCCTCATGACCCTCCAGAGGAGAAAGGATTAACTCCCCAGCAAGCAGAGGTAATGAATGATTATGTTATCCCTTACTATCCCCAAGAAACATATGATGTTACATCAAATATGATAGTGGCAACCCCTTACGCTCTCTGCCTAGTTCTTGAATGAGACTGTGGCCCAAAGATCTGCTTCATAAGGAGCCTAGATTGAAAAATGCCCAATGATTATTCCAAAGACTACCTTGTAGCTTTTTGGAAGATCCTTTGTCTTTATCCGTAAATACAGGAGATAGCCAATGGTGGTTCCATAGGTGAGCCAGGAGAAGAAGCTGCAAGGAAAAGCCTAAATGAGGCCTTCTCTGATGGGCCCTGCCTAGATCAGGAGCAAACATTCAAAGAGAAGGAGGAGTGTTCCAGTTTCTCTACCAGGAGAGCCTTGGCAGGACCCAGTGGGTCACAAAGCAAAAACAACAAAACAAAAAGACATGAAAGTAGGATGGGAACTTGGTAGGAGGAAGGGGTGAGGTTGGTGGGGATGAGAAGAGGGTAAGACAGGTGAGCAATGAGTGTGACCAGAATGCATTACATACATGTATGAAATTGTTAAAGAATAACCACTTCTCAGCCTTTAGCTAAGATCAAGTTTGAAACTGTCAAAGAATAGCTAATTAAAAAATAAACTTAATAAAAAAGAGAGCCTGGTGGAATCAAGAAAGCTTGTGCTTATGGTAAGGACAGCCCACTAGAAGCAGAGGTTACCAACCTTCCTTTCCTAGTGGTTGGTGACATGACACATGGGCTGTTAACAATCCCAACGAGCTCCTCCCCCTGTCCTTCCCAGTGTCTGTAGCTGAATGGCTGCTGTCAGTCTGATAAAAATCTCATCTAAGGGCTGAGGATATAGCTCAGGTGGAAAAGTGCCTGCCACACAAACACAAGGACCTGAGTTTAATCCTCAGAACCCATGTGAAAAAGCCAGATGTGGTAGCAGGTGCAAGCACTTTTTTAGTGATGGGAGGCAAGGACAAGTGACTCTCTGGGGCTCACTGGCCAACCTAACCTACTTGGTGAGTTTCAGGCCACTGAGACCCTGTTTCAAAAGGGGAGTGGGAGTGACTCAGTATAGTGGCTCACGCCTGTAATCCCAGCACTTGGGAGGCAAATGCCAGAAGATCACCACAAGTTCTAGCCAACCTGCTCTGCATAGCAGGTTCCAGGCCATTCAAAGCTACATAGTGGGACCCTGTTTGTTTGTTTTTTATTTTATTTATTAATTTTATGTTATGTATATGAGTGTATTGCCTGCCTGTATGTGAGTGCACCCATGTTGTGTAATGCCGCAGAGGTCAGAAGAGGGCTTTGGATTCCCCTGGAACTGTAGTTAAGGATTGTTCATAGCCACCATGTGGGTGCTGAGAATTGAACCCAGATCCTCTGCAAGAGCAGTCAGTGCTCTTAACCACTGAGCCATCTCTCCAGCCCCTTGTTTGTTTTTTAAGTGGAAAGCATCCAAGGACTGACAACCAGAGATTGATCCCCTGACTACTACATATACCCACACATATACAGGTACCTATACACACCTGAACACATATACAAATTCTATATAATCCAGGAGGCAAGGTCCAAACCAAGCCATAAGCCATCTCTTGAACACCAGCAAGTATTAGGTCCTGATTGGGATGGAGCACCCAAGGTTTCTCATTCTGTGCTGAGACATTCTCAGTTACATTCCCTAGTCTCCATCTGAAGACATCCCCCATGCCACAATAGACTAGATCTTATTCTCACTGTATGATGATTTCATTCATTCTCATGGGAAAAAGACAAAGGGAAAAAACATCTGCTACTTATGGTTCTTAAGAGTCACACCAAGTACTGAATGTTCTGTTTGTCTCAGATTAATTAGACAACAAGGGAAGGGAACATGTAATGCCTGAGAAATTACAAGAACTCCCCTGCACCCAGACATTATGCTCACCTGCTAGTTAAAGGATACACCTATCAACCGGACTTCAAATGAGCTTAGAAAATTACAAATGGATGTCATAACAGCCCATAATTTCCATCTTGAGGAGAGTGTTAAAAGGGGGTCAGAACATTGTCTTCCTTTGGTACAGTCATTCATTGTGCCTAACCAGGTTGGTCCTGGTCTACAATCAATTCTTGTGGAATTATGTTAGACCAGAATTCCAGAATGCAGGCCCAAACTACAAGGGGAAAATTATACCATGTCCAAGGACTCCACAGCATTAATAACGCCTAAATGTCCTTTAATATTATCTTAACAGCAGAATAAAGGAATAAGAAACAAAGACAAAGACAGCATAAGCCTTAGGGTATCTCTTGTTGAAGCATCTGTCTTATTGAATTTGGGAGAACAAAGAAAGGGAGAAGAGAGCCTCAGGTAATGTAAGAAATACAACAGAGAAAATGGATGAAATGTAAGTATAGATGTGAGGACCCTGAGCCTGGGCTTTCAGAGTTGTGCGCGCACACACATATGTGTGTGTACAGACAGACAGATATGAATTGAATGTAAAATGCCCCCTACACACAAGCTCATGTCTTTGAACAGCTAGTGGTGCTATTTTGGGAGAGGATGGAGCCTTTAGAGTAGAGGCTCAATGCAAGAAATTAGTTTCTTGGTGGGTGGGCCTTGAGATTTACAATCTTACCCAGCTTCCTGTCCTCTCTCTGCTTCCTGATCCACTGAGATGTGAGCAAACTGCTATACACCCCTGCTTCCAATTGTCTCCACCACCATGCCTTTCCTGTCATGCCTTGTATGTGTCTAAATAAGTCCTCCCTCTCTTAAGTTGTCTCTTGTCAAGTATTTGGTTGCTGTGATGAGAAAAGTAACTGATACACATGTAAGCGTGTGGTGTATGTGCGTGTCTGTGCATCTGTGTGTATGCTCCAGAACAGCACACATGCATTTATATATATATATATATATATATGTGCATTCATATGTGTGTGCGTATGTACATATAGAAGTATATAAATACATAGATATCTAGGACACAAATATCAGCTTGGGAAAAGTCTCGTTTACCTCACGAAGTTCACAATGGTGCTGAACTCTCCTGGTATGATCAAGGCCAAAGCCATGGCTGTGATAAACATCAGGGCTGGAGCTGGTGTAAGGTGATGCATGT
Organism: Nannospalax galili; assembly: GCF_000622305.1. Classification (NCBI taxonomy): domain Eukaryota; kingdom Metazoa; phylum Chordata; class Mammalia; order Rodentia; family Spalacidae; genus Nannospalax; species Nannospalax galili. Next base: position 399,859 of record NW_008340652.1, read on the forward strand.
GAACCACGGATATAAGTTGGGGCTAGAAAGTATAGTTGTGTCAGAGAGGCTATAGAAAAAACAAACTAAGCATTCTCTCCCCTGTCAAACATGTTCTGGACACCAGTGTGTCCAACCTAACAGTCATCAGGACCATGGCTTCCAGAGGGTAGGCCTCTGTAGTTTCCTTGGGTTATTGTGATAGACTGGATGATTGCCCTCCAAATATTCAGTCTCCCTCTCTCTACTGCTGAGGCAGGAACATAGTTTCTCAAACATGGATGTGGACTGGGCTGTGACACTTGCTTCATCTAATAAAACGTGAGCAAGAGTGACAAGCAAAGGTTCTAAATGTGCTGGCAAAGTTTAATTTGGTCTCTTGAACCCCTGACTCCTACATTGGGCAAAAACCTGCCTCAGGAGCCACTGCTGCTTTGTTCTGGGTTCCTGTAATAGGAACAGAATCAGACTAGAATAAAAAAGATCAAAATAAACAAGGCCTTAGCTAACACAAAGAACAGTAACTAAATATTGCAAGCTGCTGAGATTTGGGGTTATCTGTTATTCAATATTATTATTACAGTAAAAGTTCACATATGGGCAAAGAGTCTCTGAGGAAGAAGGACATTGTGTGTGCTGTGGTCCTACTCCCTATGGCCTCTGCACTCTTGCTAGACACAAATATTCTTACCACCCACACCACCGATCCCACTCAACCCAGTCCTATGATTGCCCTGAAATCTGGATGTAAAAAGATTAGAGTGAAAGCTGAAAGTACAGAATTCTTATGTCCCATTCTCAGAAGAAAAGAGGGCCACATCTTATTGGTGAAGTCCAGACTTGGGCTAAATGATAGGCTCAAGCAGTAGAACTCATAGCTGATGGGCCATCTACTGCCCTCTTGCAGCACCCACCACCCTGCCTGTCCCATACCTCATCTCTCCCCATGTGGCCCTCTCTTGCAGCCGCATAGCACATACGGCTGCCACCAAAGAACGACCCATTGACAGTACCAAACATTGAAAGTGCAGCAGCCAAGGGTACCAGCCAGGCCCAGGACCCCAGAACTTGGTTCCTAGGACAATAGAGGGATCAAGGGAAAGAACTCTGGCACAGAACCTGGAAAAGGACCACAAGGTCCCACTTGGAAATAGAACAAACAATGCATTTAAAGGCAAGCTCAGCTTCACTTAAAATACCATCCTTCCCCATCCCAGAATATTCATCTGGTGTTCAAGGGATACACCACATGACTCACTCACCCCCAGCTCACAGCTATGGCATCAGATGAGAAAGTCTCACTGGGTGACAGCAGCAGTAAGTAGCTAATGTTGACCAGGACATACAAGATGGTGACCAGGGGGATGGCAATCATCAATGCCCACACCAGATTCTGCTGCAGGGTCCAGAAGAAGAGGGTATGTGTTAGCCAACAAGGTCTTTCCATGCCTCCAGAATAAGCTCAACACTGTGACAGCCACAGAGCACTACACCAGACACTGAGGGATGGAAGCCTGTGCTCCTCCTCCACGAGATCATGATCCCTGTGGCATGGGCATACAATCAGGAGGTGGACTGGGAGGTATCGTGAGGCACTAGATAAAGTCAGAACAGTAGCAGTACAGAAGGGATGATGGAGCCATCATCAGAGCTTCCAGGGTAAAAAGGACTTTCACCTGGGCTCTTTTAAAAAAAAATGGAAGAGATTCAGGAAGGTGAGAAGGAAAAGACTTCCTTGCAGAGGAAACCAGGAGAAAAGAGCAGGAAAGTGAAAAGCTCTCACTAGTCTGTTCTTCAGTAGGTAGGACTTGCCCCTCATGGAAGCTTTTACTTCTGATTAGCATAGCTTCTCTTCAGTCTTAAAGAAAGAGCAATTTCTAGACTTTCTGCCAGGGCTGAGGTCTGCCTGTGGAAATCCCTGAAGGTGGGGATGGGACAGTAAGAAAGGAATACTGAAAAAGAGGTGGTTATCTCTGGAGCTATCTCATATCCTCTAGCTCATGTCCTTGCAGTCATGTCAGCCTCAGTGATGACTGTCCGGGCTCTCCCTAGTGTATTCTTGGGACATTGGCAGGCCCTGTCCTTTCTGGCCTCTAAGTTCATGTTCATATTGCTTCTACAGAGCTGTGGCTGAGCTCCAGTCTCCTTTTCTAGGAAGCATCGTGGGGCTGTTCTGCCTTGTTGGTCACCCTCCCTAGCAGGCCAATATAGTAAACCAGTGAAAATAAAGTGAATAAGGCAGCAACCAACCTTGCAGACCTTGCAGGAGGTGAGTCCTCTCAGGTCCCTTTCAGCTGAGAGACTTGCTGGCATGAGGCTACCTGTAGCCAAAGTGCCCCAGGGCTCTCCCTCCCTCAGGCCTCACTGTGAGATGCCTCCAGCACAGTGAACAACCAGGCATGCATAACCTATCCCCACACATAGTCAGGGGCAAGGATCCTGGTGTACTTCTGAATTTGACCTTTCCCTAAGCAACCTTCCACAAGTAATGAGCTGTGACAGTGGTAAAGCTCTGAGTTATATCATGGATTTCTGGTCAAGATACTACAAGAACAGTGAGATTTCCTGATTTCACTCTTAGGGTCCTTAATTCTTCACTCAAATCCCAAGAAGTCTGGGCATAAAGTTGACCCTGGTTTGACAAGTTTTTGTAGTTTCTTTGGCAGGGGTTAGGGGGAATATGAAATAAAGATACCCCTAATCCATCTTTTAGAGCCAATTTAGGATAGACTCTTAAATGCTGGCATTCAGAAGACTTGCATATGTTTTGTTTTGAAACCTACATTCATCAAAACTGCTGGCTCTAGTAGAGATGAGCAAACAATAACTATGGATCAACTCTAGCCTGTGGACTGATTTTATCAATAAAGTTTTATTGGCACCTAACCATGTTCCTTTGTTTTCTTGTGGCAGCATTATGCTGCCATAACAGAACTGAGTAATTGTGACAGGTACTAATGGACCACAGAGCTTAAAATCTTAGCTCTTGGATTTTTCTAGAAAAGCTTTGCTGATCTCTACTGCAAGCATGAGAGCTTATCTCATTCAACTTTAGGGTCCCTGCTGTTTTATTGGCCTAACTGTGAGTCCCAGGTCTAAACTGAGAAAGGTACTTTATTGCTGTGAATCAAAGGCATCTCCAGCATATCTTCCAGGCCACCTACAGGCACAATATCCATTCCCTTGAGAGTTGCCAAGAGTATACCATTGAAACTCCAGAGGAAGGTGGGGCAGTTATTATGATGGTCCCATTTTACAGGCAAAGAACTAGGAACAAAAAGTTACATATTCCCTGAAAAAAAACTCACAAAAAACCCCCAAAACAAAACAGCGGGGCTGGTAGAGAATACCTGTAATCCCGTTATTTGGGAGATGGGAACAGGAGGATCAGAGGTTCAAGGCCATTCTCAGCTATAACCTGGGCTACATTGAGACTGTCTCAAAGAAGAAAAATAAAAAATAAATAAAAATACTGATCTGATCCCCCCCCCCCCACCGCCGCCTTCTGTCTCCTCTTGGACTTCAGTCTCCAAGCTGCTGTTCTTCTCCCAAACTGCCCTCCAGGGAGCCTTTGCCAAGACTCTGAAAGCTGAACTGACCCTAAGCCAGCCCAGTGGGGACAGAGGAAAAGTCTTGCAGTTCCCATGCTGGAAGAATTTTAAACTCCTGCAGGGTAAAAGAAAACAAAAAATAAAACAAATAACATCCTAGAAAATACATTTATAGCCAAGAGTCAATATTTGTAGATGCTAATAACCAAAGATCCAGATACCCAAACTGAGTCTCAAGCAACCCTGCAGACCTGCTAGCACCATGATTAGTCAAGCCAGGCCTCAGGTAGGATGAACAGGCTTGTTCCCCACCCCAAAGTAAGCTGTGTCCTCAAGTGTGTTTCCAGGCTTCAGCAACTACAAAGTATCTACTGCAATGCTCTGGAAGGAACAATCCAGGAAACAGCAAGCAGAATCATCAGGCATGGTCTCTGCCTAGCAGTATGAATTCAGAGTAATTCCCCTTCTGCAAATTTCAGTTTTCCCATGTAAAAAATGAGTGTCAGTGCCTATCTCATAAGGCAAGAAGATGAAACTATAGGGTATGACACCATGAAGTTCTCTGCTTTCTTGAGGTCATGATTAAAATCCCACACACTGATCAGGGCAGACAGTGGACTGGCAAGTCCATGAGTGAAGGAAGGGAGCCCCTGGTTCCAGTTGGACTACTCAGGATATCAGTCACCCAAATGTGAATAGCTGGAACACCACACACCAATGCTGCTAATGTTCAGAGATTCACCCCCCAGAGCAGCATAGTCAACTCACCTTTTGATTCTTGAGCTCCTCTATCACAATATTGAGGCTATTCCAACCATCAAAGGACCACAGCTCCTGGTAGAATGCCATACCGATGTGCCCTGCCTGCTCTGTCATGTTGTAGAAGGTAAACAGCAGGGCTTCTGTGCAATGCCGGCCCTGGCCCAGCACCACAGCCCCACCTACCACAATGACCAACAAGAACACTTTGGCAGCTGTGCACACATTCATCAGCATAGTTGACATCTGTGAGCTCCAGAAACTGACCAGCATCAGCAGCAGGATACACAAAGCAGCTGCATTCTTAACTACAACTTGTGGGAGTGAGGAGCAGCCAGGGCAAAAGGGAGCCAGTGCATACTCAGAAAAGCTGAGAGAGACAGCAGGGATGGCAGCAGGTCTGCCCACCAACACAAATGTGTAGATGACTAAGAAGGCAGGCAAAGGGCCAAAAGTTCGCAAAAATGTAGGCATACTCTCCCCCAGATTCAGGAACCAAGGCACCCAGTTCAGCATAACGCGAGGCACCCAGCATGGCCAGGAGGCCACAGACTGCCCAGACAATAAGACTGGCTCCAGGACTACCAATGTAAACCAAGAACCCCTGTGGTGACATGAACTGATCATATAGCCAGTGGTCATGGATATGGCACTCCACAGATGGAGCTCCCTCCTCAGCGTCAGCTCTGATGCCCCACTGCCCTGCTCTTGCCCTGCTGCCCTGCAGACACTGTCTCTGGTTGGTGACGGGCAGAGGCTCTGGTACCTATTGTCTGTGGGCTTCCAGAAGATGTTAATGATAACTGTGCTGGAGGGTATCCAACCAAGCCAGAGGGCAAAGACCCAGGGTGTGGTCTAGAAGGAGCTGTATCAAGTGAGTACCTGTCCAGCTTAGACCTATGTACAGGCAGTCCTTAGGCCAGCATAATTCAGGAAAGGTCAGAAGAGAAAGGGCTCAAGGAAATCTCTGCTGATAGCTGGGGTGTGGCCCAGGGATAGCGATCTTACCTAGCGTATGCAAGGCCCTGAATTCCACCTCCAATACTGTAAAGAAAAGGAAGGGAAAGAGAGGGGCAGGAAGTAGAGGGGAAGGGAGGGGAGGGGAGGGAGGAAAGAGGAATTTCTGTTGCCCAGTTCCACAGCAACATGTAGGGATGGCTGGATGAGTGTTCTGTGCCAGCAGGAGACCCAAGCGGCTGCACATGAGGAACCTTGAGACATCTTTATAACAGTTTCTCAGTCAGTCTGCCAGGAAATGAGGATTCCAATTTTTTTTTTTTTTTTTTTTTTTTTTTTTTTTTTTTTAACAAGGTCTCCCTGTAGCCCCAGCTGTCCTGGAACTCACTATGTAGACCAGGCCAACCTTGAACTCAAAGAGATCTGCCTGCCTCTCCCTCCCAAGTGCTAGCACTAAAGAGGCATGTGTCACCATGCCCGGCTCCAAAACAGACAATCTTCATGCAAACTGCATGAACCCTACTCTAAAGAAGCCTAGGAAGATCAGCAAAGGAGAGGCAGGATGGAGCTTACTCCTCAGCAAGAAGGAAGGAAGTGGCCAAGAGTGCCAGTTCTCCATGTGATAAGAAAGTGGAAGGGAGAAGAGTAAGGGCAGAGGAGCACAGTGGGGGTAGGGGCCGGGGCGATGGGGAGAGGAAATGGGGAGCCAGTCAATCAAACTATTATGAAAATAAAAGAAGTAAACCTGTCACTTTGCTAACTAAAAAATAAATTTGAAAACAAAATTAGAAAAGCATACAGTTCTAGAGTGAGACTGCTGATTTCTAATCCCAGCTCCCTGGCTTCAAGCTGTGTGACCTTGAACAAGATCTCTGAACTTCATGTTGCTCACCAATCAATTAATAATGCCCATTTATATGGAGTTGCTTGAAGACTTAACTAGCAATCTGAAGTAATTAGAATGGTGTATGATGCACAGCAAATTTCCATCAGTGTAGTCACTTCTATTACTCTCCGGCTAAAGGTCATTAGTTCACTGGAGAAGAAAGGGATTGGTATTAATACCAGGAAGATGAAAGACTAGAGGGATATGTGTGTATGGAATAATATTATGTATTTAACTTAATACTAAATTTTATTGAGCTATAAAGACTGTTCATTCTAGGATGCAGTGTGTAGTGTTTTTATTGATCATCTCTTCCCAGCTGGCCTGGAACTTGCTATGTAGACCAGGCTGGCCTCAAACTCACAAAGATCTGCCTGCCTCTGCTTCCCAAGTGCTGGGATTAAAGGCGTATACCACCACATCCAGCTAAAATAAATAAACTTTTTAAAGTTAAAAAAAATCTCATTAATTAAGCCAGGCATGGTGGCACATGCCTTTAAACCCAGCATGAGGGAGGCAGAGGTAGGCGGATCTCTGTGAGTTCAAGGCCAGCCTGGTCTACATAGTGAGTTCTAAGCCAGCTAGGACTACAGGGAGACCCTAGCTCAAAAAAAAGAAAAAGACCAAAAATCTTACTGAAAATTTCAAATGCATGAGTTGCATGAGTTGTATGCAGTCTCCTAGGCACAGATCCTTGGGAAATGTGGACCCATCTTCTTCAGAACTGAAAAGGGGGCCCTCCAGGAGAGAGACACACAGGCTGATAGGGAGAAGTAGATAGAAGAATTAGAGGGAAAAGAGGAGGAGGAAAAGGAGGAGGGGGGAGGGATGGCTGGAGGGAGGGAGAGGGAAAGGGAGAGGGAGGGAGAGGGAGAGGGAGAGAGAGAGAGAGAGAGAGAGAGAAACCGAGGAGGCTTGGGGAATATTTTTCCTGACAGATTTAACCTACAATTATTTAACTAAGACGCTGAAACATCAACCCTCTCCTTCTGCAGGGACACTAGGCTGTCTTGGGAGTGACATTTATTACCTCAGCCTAGCATGAGAAAACAGTGTGAGCCAACTAAGCCAACTTCGTCCATTTTGTTTGGAAAATTGTACTTTGTTATTTCTACATGATGAATGTCTTTTGGGCAATGCCTCAATATCCCTAGATGAAGCATAAATTTGTTAGTCATAAACATTAGCCAAAAAGAAAATTCACTTTATTGGAAAAAATAAATTATTTTAAACTGTTGCCATGGTCTTATGTTTTCCCATAGCCTTACTACAAACACTGCAGCAGGAAGCACAGCAACATTAATATCATGAAGAGGATCACTAAACCTCTAGTACCAAGAACCGGAGTGGGTTCAGTAAGGTGAACAGGATCAGAGGCATCTCCAGGAGCAGGAGCAAGAGCAGGAGGAGCAGGAGCAGGAGCAGGAGCATGTACAGGAGCAGGCTCAGCAGCAGTATTTGGTGTATTCTCCCTGGGGTCAGTATGAAGGCCAACAGCAGGTTACGGTGAGGCCAGAACTGTGAACAGGAATTCTATGCCAGAAAGAGGTAAAGGGAGAGTCTTGCTCCTTTTCTTCAACCTAGTAAAAATTTGAGGTGTTAGTTTCCATTAAAATTTTTTTCTATTTTTATCATTTGTGTGTTAGCTTCATTATCTTGATTTTAGTTCACATTGTTCACATAATATTTGTATGCTCAGTTTTATGTTAGCACTATGGGACACTGACAATTTAAAGATTCTACTTCATTTCTGCTTGAGAAAATGACCAGAGTTTTCAGAACTCCAAAAAAGAGCCAGCTTCATTTTATGCCCTACGTTTTCTGGCTCGTTGAGGACAGGACAGGATATGTCCTCTCTTGTCCTTATGACCTAGATGTTACATCAAACAGTCAGATTCAGAGACTGTAACATTGTGGGGCTCCAGGAACTAAAGGAACATCTCCCTTTCTGTACTATGTCATGCTTGTCACCATCACTTTTAAAATTCTACAATCTACTGGGCTCCTAGGATATCAAAAAAGTGAAGGTGGCCTTTGAAATGCATGAACAAAGTGGCCGCTGCAGAAGGAGCCGGGTGAGGCTGCTGAGTTGCAGGGATGGACTCTGGAGATGCCGTCTCAATTGCACACTCCTTAACCATGAAATTTTACATCTGGAGGATGTGTAAGCAATTGCCTGCTCCCACCACCATCCTCTAGTCTCAGCAGGAGTAACATCAACAGGGCTTGAGCAATTCATTCAAAGCTCTGAAGAGACATTGCCCAGTAGATGTTATCACCAAAGACATGATACAATTCCACAGTGCTGCTCAGATAAATTACAGAATATACCCATCAAATTAATCAGATACAATAAAGAAATGTGAATCTTACAAGCTAATTTAATGCCTGCTTGGTAGATGGGAAGCTTCATGTACTTTTATAATAGGAAATATTTCTAGGTTGTCATTCTTTGCAACTCACAGTATCTTGTAACTTAGCAGTGTACGTTGGAGTCCATTACAAAATTTGCTGGTCACATATGCTACTATGTGAAAAAACAGCTACATTCTAAAACCTATGAAACATCATAATACAAAGAGGTGAATAAAATATTTAAGAAGTATTGCTGACAGGAAAATGTTCAAATATATATACAAAAAAATTTAAAGAGCCACTGTAGGAATTTTCAGTTTGGTGATTTGACAGAAAAAAGGTGAACTTGAACCCATGTAAGTGCAATGAACAATGAGTTTGCATAGGGGTGGATGTCAACCCTAGATACATTTCCATACGTCTTGTCCCTCATGACTTCCTCCCCATTAAGTGTGTTTAAGCTAATTATAAAAGGCCACATGGTACAGGGCTAAGTTAATTTCCCAGGATACATGACATGTACAAAAAATGAAGATGGCTGATAAACAATTTACATAATAGGAGTAAGTCACATCTAGACATAGAATACTTAAGAAAACACACCCTTTTATATGCGAGTTGAGAAATGTATTAATCATCATGTGTGATGTGTGAGTGCAGGTGTACATGCTCAATGGTGTGGTGTGAAGGTGGCTTTTTCCTTCAAAAAAAGACAGAGATGGAAACGGGCTCTACTTTTAAAAGAAATCTGGAGGGCTAGAGAAATGGCTCAGCAGTTAAGAGCACATACTACTCTCCCAGAGGACCAGCATCAGATGGCTCACAAGCTCCTGAACTCCAGGGAGTGCTTTTGGCCTCCATGGGCACTGTACTCACATGCTCATACCCACATACAGATACACATAATTAAAAATTAAATCTTTTTGTTTTAAGTATGGTGTAGTGGCACAGGCCTATAATCCCAGAGGCAGAGAGATCTCTATGAGTTTGAGTCCAGGTCTGGTCTACATGGAGACTTCTAGACCATTTAGGGCTACATAGTGAGATCCTGTCTCCAAAAAAAAAAGAGGAGACTGAACTTGTGGCAAGTTGACACAGTGACAATATGCAACGTACGGATTAACTTTTTTGCAGAGGAGTAAAGCTGCAACCCAGGGCCCTGTGCATGCTAGGCAAGTGTCCTTCCACTGCACTGCAGTGCACTGCAGCCCCTAGTCATCAACTGTTCACCTCAGTGAGAAATCTTGACTCCTTGGACATGGGTTAATATTCTTTTTTTGTTTTGTCTTTTTGAGACAAGGTCTACCTGCAGCCCCAGCTGTCCTGGAACTCACTACGTAGATCAGGCTGGCCTCGAACTCACGAAGATCTGAATGGCTAAGCCTCCCAAATTCTGAGATTAAAGGAGTGCACCAACACGACTTATTTTGAATTATCCTTTGAGTCTCTGCATCCGTGTGTACGTGCACGAGTGCAGGAGCCTATGGCATTCAAAGGCATGAGTTTTCCCGGATGTAGCGCAACAGGTGGCTGTGAGGTGCCTGATGGGGTGCTGGAAAGTGAACTCAAGTCCTCTGGAAGAACATCACGCGTGGGCTCAACTGCTGAACCGCCTTTCTGGCCCCGTGTGTGGTTTTTTTCTCTTCGTTATTGGTTCAGAATGAAAAAACAAACAAACAAAGAACAGCCCTGTTCTTCATTACTGTTAGGTCTACAACCATATATTTATCAATACACACACGTAACACGCTGATTAGTCTATTTAGTGGTGCACATGCATACTTGTGTTTAGGGCTTCCAATTTGGGATTAATTAGAAAGCCACGAAAAGCGTTAGTCCCTGAACACTCTGATTCTTCCTACCCTAAATTCTTTGGCATATAGAAAACAATGGTATTTCGGTTTGGTACATTTGGGAATGTGCCTAATATCACATCTCTGGTGAGTAGTGTTCTGGTTTGTAGTATAATAATTTTCATCTCAAACTTGTCGAGTCCTATCACGTCAACTATAATTACTCACAGCCCTTATTATTATTATGATTATTAATTAGTTTCATCATTACGAAAACTCTCCCTATTTGTATTAAAGATTGTCACTTTCTACTTCTCTTCCTATCTTAATGTATCTTCCCTTATGCCTAAGAAGACAACCAGCCAGTGGGGGCAGAAATGATGGTTCAGGAATTAATAGCACTGGCTGCTCTAGCAGAGGACCTGGGCTCACTTCCCAGCACGCACGTGGTGGCTGAAAACCATCTATAACTCCAGGTCCAGCAGATCTGAACCCCTCTTTTGACATAGGCGGACATTTCACGCATGACTGCACTTACATACCTGCAGGAAAAAAACACTCACCGAAAACAAATCTTGAAAGTGAAAGTAAAATTAACAAAGTATTTCAGTATCAGGTAGCCGGCATGGCTATTTCTGGAACTAAGAAAAATAAAAACAAACAAAACAAACAAACAAAAAACAACAACAACCAGGACATCTCTGGGTGGGTTTGCTTTCTTTGAAGTGCTACACACACGGGCCCTCCAGATGCATCTTTCCCTCATAAGCAAACACATGACTTTTCTTATTAATGGCAATTACCTTTGAGAACATTTTCACTTGATATATCGACATCAGGGAGGGGCTGCGTAGGACCAAGGATGTCATCGCAATATTCGATGTCTTTCCGAAAGAGAGGATCGAACTCTGTGAGGAGTTCCTTCAAGCGTGGGGCCGTTAACGCTCGCCGGTTCTGCACTGGGGCGGGGG
>NW_008340652.1:411189-457019 GCF_000622305.1 Nannospalax galili
GGGTCCGCAGTCAGATGTCCTGAGCAAAGGGCCGATCCGCTCCCTTCACTCTCACCTGTCTTGGGGTACTCTCCCCGAGCCGATTGCTGCAGAAGAGAAGGTGGGGGGTTAATGTGCTTGGTTTCATTCTCGGGTGTTTTCTCTTTGGGGTGCCTGTTTTCAAGCTTTACATGTTATAGGGAATGGACATGGAGAAAGGAGGAACACTTACAACTTAACAGTTGAGGCTCTTCAGCTATGCTAAGCTACTCACAAATTATCACACTATGAATGTGAAATGAGAAAATCATGGGGGGGGGTGAGGAGATGGCTCAGTGCTTAAGAGCACTGAGTGCTCTTGCAGAGGACCCGGGTTCAATTCCCAGTACCCACATGGCGGCCACGAATCGTCCTTTCCTCCAGTTCCGAGGGAATCCAAAGCCCTCTTCTCTCACACACATGGGGGCGATACACTCATACATATAAAATAAAATAAAAATAATAAACTATTTTTCAGAATTATCTGAAGTCTAGAAGGGAAAAGGAACAAGAATCAACAAACAACATGCCTTAGTCTGCAGTAGGAGAAAATCATGAACCACGGAAGTTAAAATTTAATTTGGATTGGAATTAAAACGCCTCATTACATAGTAAATTGGCTTCCACAAGGAATTAAGTGATTTTTGGACATGAAAAAGCAATTCTCACATTAAAAGATTTTTGCCTCACTTGATGTAAAAATGCTGAAACCTGGCTCCACATAATGTCCTTTTACTGAAGATCAGTTATCGGGGCAGTGTCCAACTTTAAATTACTAAAGACTCTGATGATTTGTGTTATGGACTTGACTCAAAATAGAATTATTTAAGAAAGAAGTGCCAATGAGGGATTGTTTGGGTCAGGTTGACCTATACGCTTACCTGTGAGGGATTTTGTTTTCATTATGTGTATGAATGCTCTGTCTGCATGTATGAAATGCACCTGTGTCATGCAATGCCTGGAGACTCCAGAAGAGAGCAGCTGATCTACTTGAACTGGGGTTACAGATGGTTGTTAGCTACCATGTGGATGCGAACCAAACTCAGGTCCTCTGCAGTAGCAACAAGTGCTCTTACATTTTTTTAAATTAGGTTGATGGAGGTGGAAATTCACATGCTGAATATGGGCAGCTCCATCAAGAGCTGGGCCTGGGACTGGCTGAAAGGACATAAAGTGAGCACAGGCATGCATGCATCAGTTCACTGCTCCCTGCTCTTGCCTGAGATGTGATGTTTGTTCCTGCCACATTGGCAACCTTACAATGGTGAACTGAATTGTGAGCCAAATAAACACATTCTCCCTCAAGTTTCTTTCATCAGGGTATTTCTTGAACAGCAACAGAATGTGAAACTGAGACAGCAACCAAAATCAATAAACACCAACCCAAAAACAAAGCAAATTCATAAAATTTTACTTTAAGGAACATGTGGAATCCATCTATGTGGTCTACCTCTGTGAAGTTTTTAAAAAACATTCTATTCTCCACTAAAGAGAGTCACTAATTAGTTTTCATATTTACTGGTTACCTTACAGTGGCATAAGATAGTTTTCTCTCCACCACACCTGTGGTTCTACTGCCATAGTTATGATTCTGTTAAAGGCAGGTGGGTTGATCTTACGACTTTATTCTCTCCCTCGATGTAGACACTGAAGACAGTTAGAGAAGGTACACCAGAACTAGTCCTGGAAATGTGGCAGGAGGGACTGGCAATATGAAAATAGACATTCAAGCCCTGGGAATGACTCCTCTTATTTGAATCTGTTCCAGCGGCCATGAGTGGTCATATTGTTCTTAACTTCAATCACTTAATAGGGGGTCTCAACAGCAATCACAGTTTATTCTATAGGGAAATTATACAAATGAGAGAGAGAGCATAAGTTACTCAGAAACAATAGCCTCAATTCTAAGCATATTTCAGAATAAAATTTAGATAGATACCTGTACAGATTATGAGAGTAGTTCATATTTTATTAAAGGTTTCTATGTTAAAATTGTTTTTTTGTCCTAAAAAAAAATACCCAAATATATTTATTTATTTATTTTTTTAAATTTATTTTGGTCTTTTTGAGACAAGGTCTCACTGTAGCCCCAGCTGGTCTGGAACTCATTATGCAGACCAGAATGGCCTTGAAATCACAAAGATCCACCTGCCTCTGCCTCCTAAGTGCTGGCATTAAAGGCATGCACCACCACACCCAGCAAGATTTTAAGTTTTAGTGCGTGTGCATGTGCGTGTGCGTGTGCACATGAGTTTAGGTCTCTCTGTGTGTGTCTGTGTTTCTGTGTTTCTGTGTTTGGGTACACATGCATTTAGGTGCCCATGGAGGACAGAGGCATTGGAGCTGTAGTGACAGGCAGTTATGAGAAGCCTGATGGAGGTGCTGGGAACATAATTTTGTTCCTCCCCAAATAACAGCCAGTGCTCATAAATACTAAGCCATCTCTCTAGTCCCTAAGTTACACAATCTAAATACATTCTGAAATTTCCTCCTTTTATCAGCAGGGATGGAGTACAACATGCTTGCCAATGGATAGGTAGTTGAATCTGTGGTGTTTTCAATTTCTTTGCTTATTGAAAAGTATTTCCCTGGTAAGTCCTGCCTTGACCAAAAATAATTTTGTGACATACAGTAACCAATATTAATTTGGATACCATTTAATTAGGGCTAAAAGGAAGAATATTTGTGTTGGATTTCAGATATCTAATGTCATGGTAGTGATTTCATTAGGTGTAATAATTAAATCCAGTCTGATTCTTTCTTTTCTGATGTTAGATGAGGTCAGATATTTCAAGGTAGTTAGCTATTTATTAAGTTTATCTTGGAGATCAGCAAATGATGTGAACAATAATGTTCTGTTTTCAAACGCAACTATCTGAGATTAAAGGTGCCTTCTATTTGCTTTATACCTTAAAAAAGGGGGTGGGTGTGAAATAGAAAAGAGGACTTTTAGTTACTTTTCTTGCTGTGACAAATTACCTGACAAAAAGACTTGAGGGAAGGAGGTTTATTTTGAGTCATGGTTTCTGGGAATTTCACTCCATGGTGGGGAAACAAGCTGAGACTTGGCCTGTGTCAAGAGGCTGTTGCTTCTCATACTGTGGTAGAGGGGGAAGCAGACAGCTTAGAACTGGAAGTAGAAACAGATATGACCTTAAAGCTCCACCACCAGCAACCTTCTTCTAATTGGGCCACATCCCACAGGTGGCACAGTAGCCAGGAACCAAGTGTTCAAATGCATGAGCCATATATGGTTTTCTTTTTTAATGTTAAGATGTTTTTATTCAAAGTGTAAACCAGGGCTGCTGAGATGGCTCAGTGGGTAAAAGCACATGCTACCAGCCTGTTGACCTGATTTCTATCCCTGGGACCCACACGGTGGGAGGAAAGAACTGACTCCCCAAAATTATCCTCTGACCTCCACACTTGTGCCTTGGCACAGACAAGCCCTGTCTTCCCCCAAAATAAATGAATAAAATGTAATTGTTAAGAAGTGTCAAACCAGAATAAAAACTAAATAGTTTATCAATGAAAATTCAAATACTTACTAATGGATTACAATTACCTTATGGATTATAATGAGTGCAATGGAGCCTCTAAGACACTTGTACCCTTCAGTTACAATAATGAGCAGAAAGTGTAACATTTTGAAGATATCGGTAACCTATCTAATACAAGCATTATCAACCTAGTAACATTTAACTATTGTTAAAATGAATATTATGATATACAGCACATATGAAGTAAGGTAGTTTCTTGCTGCTTGGGCACTTACTCAGCCTGCTGCCTGCTAGCAAAGTGCTCTAACCATGAACAACATACCCAACCCCTAGGCAGACATTTACAAAACATCGACTACTTCAGTTTGCATGGGTGTTACGCATGCTGACACCATTGCTGCGAGTTCACATGAGAAGGGTCCAAGGAGCCTGTAACTCTCTTATTTCCATATGGTCATGCACCTCCATGTAAAATAGATCAGACAAAAACCCAGGATAGAACTTGGGAAATGGGCAGAAGGCCCCAACCTTAGCTGAAGGACTATTGGTAGGTGATTATTGCTGGGTGTGGAAGAGTTGATACTCTTTAAAAGAGACTCCACATTGTGGAGATTCTGGAATGCTGCAGGTCCAGAGCCCAATTGCAGGTTATCTTTAGCATCCTAAATAGTCATTCCTTGCCCAGCCCTGTATCTTACCTAACATCCTGTGTCTAACAGATCAAAGCTTTTGGAGTGTATTAACAAAACCCTAGATTCCACCAACCAAGAAGCTAAAAACCATCATCAAGTAGCATGTGAGGGACACAGATGAGATTTACCCGCTCTACTGTAACCTGCTCACCTAATGTTTCACCAATGTATTTGACTTTCGTTGTTGTTTTGAGACAGGGTCTCCCTGTAGCCCTGGCTGCTCTGAACCTCCCTATGTAGACCAGGTTGGCCTCAAATCTCGCAGAGAGCTACCTGGCACTGCCCCCCTTCCATTTAGGGAACCATCCATAATACAGTAACTGCAGTTCCAGGGGATCCAACGTCCTCTTCTGACCTCCGTGGGCATTGCACGCCATGGCTGTCCATATACACATTCAGAGAATACACTCATAGACATAAAATAAAAATAAGAAATAAAATATTTTAAAAAATCAAATATAAATAAAAAATCCAGTGTGGAATTTCTGGAATTGATATCCGCTTGGAGAGGGAGAGTCAGTTTTCTTTAAGGGTGTTGACTCCTGGTAGATTGACCAGGATTTCAAGGGATGGACCCTCACCCAAGAGCATCTGGGAACACAGATTAAACTCAATGGACCTTGAACACAGAAAAAATAATGGAGGACATGAAGTTAGGGGAGTAGTAAGTTGAGTTAAATGGGCAAAGTGGGTCTGAATATGATTAATATACATTGTACCAAAATCTCAGAGAACAAATAAAAATGTTTTTCAAAAACCCAATGGTTTATCACTGAAAATCCAAAACTAGTTCTATATGTATTGTACTTAGCATAATGAAGCCAGTAATTCACTTGCATTTTTAAGTAAGATAAAAGAAGTAAAATAATGTAAATTTTTTGAGACATGGTCTCCCTGTAGGCCCAGCTTCCTTGCGATTCACTTATGTAGAACAGGTTGACCTCCATCTCACAGAGATCTGCCTGCCTCTGCCTCCCAAGTGCTAAGATTAAAGGTATGCACCACCAGAGACAGCAATATGTATAACCTGTCCAACTACAGCCATTATTAATTTAATGAGGCTTAAATACACCTTGAGGGCAATATTATGAAGAATAGTACGCATGAAGCATGGCAACATTTTCATGCTGGGACTCTCAACTCTGTTCCTTGAATGTGAACAAGGTGTTCTAATGCTGATCAACACCCCCACCCCCCTAAGCAAAAGCTAGTAAAATACCAGCTACTAAGTTCTAAAATTTAATCCCATTTTCAAGAAATTATGAAAAAGATTCTGATAAGTTACTATAAAACCATTCTGAAAACACTAAAATCTTTGTCACAATATACAACAAACAAGAGTTGTATGTTCAAATACTTATAGGGTCAAAGTAGGTGATATCAAGAAGTACAAGTGGGTTCTGTAGCAAGCTGATGTATGCTGTCTCAGAACAAGCACCACAACATGACATGGCTCAAAGGACACTGGATTCAGTCCTGTGAGGACAACTGCAAATCCAGATTGTTCAAGTCTTGGCAAGTTTAACTGCTGATTCAGTTGATGGAAGCAACTAAGTTGTGTCATCATGGGTCCACATTAGTCTTTTCTGTCCGTGTGTTTCCAAATGGTTTTGAACAAAGCAAATATTATTTGCATGTGAGATAAGTTTTTCCTCTCCATATCTCTTATCAAAGCCATTAATACACATAAAAGATTTATAATATCCCTGTGAAGGATTTTCAGCCATTTGCTATTGCTATTAAAATTTCCCAGCATGTTGATTGGATGAATTAGCTCTATAGGAAATCTATAGCTGAATTCTTAAAATGATTCCCACTGCTGTTTACTGAGTGTACACTGTTTGGATTTCAGGATGTAATGCTATCAGGCTGAGGACACCACAACCCTATGAACTTAGCAGACATTCTGAGATTGACTACAACCCAGCTTCAACTAAAGCTGACGATTTGCTATTTCCATTGGATTTCTACCTAAGACCTCGGTGATAATAGTCATGAGATACTCAAAAGACTATGACTGTCAGTGAATTGTTTTAATGAAAATGGTGTTACATTTTAAACAGATCCAAATGGAAATGGACATGCATTTAGCTGTCTAACCACAGAAGAAGAGAAAGGGAGGGAAGAGAGCCTAATATCAGGAAGGAGAGGTGGAGAAGGGGGCTAGCTAAGGACACTTCCTCTCTTCCAGAGATGTCTGAAGTGGTTGAGATCTGAGTGTTCACATATTGTTGTGATCTAACCAGTGGTTCATGTCTAGGAGTTGTATGAGAACCCAGAGTAAATATTTTTCGATAGCTATATCCAGATCTTATTAGATCTACTGAATCAAGTTGTGCAGAGGAGCACTTGGACTTGGATTTCTCAAATTTAATCAGGACACATTGTTGCACAGTCTATTGGGAACTAGAGTGGTCACAGCATCTCTTCAGTCCCATACCTCACCCACATGTCCTTCTCCCTTCTGCACTCGGGTTCTCACCCAAAGGGGAAACAGTCATACAGAGTCCCTGGCTGACAACACCATATAATGTCTCACAAAACAGAGAGCAGTCACTTCAGATGCACCTTTATTTCACTGCATA
Source organism: Nannospalax galili (assembly GCF_000622305.1). Classification (NCBI taxonomy): domain Eukaryota; kingdom Metazoa; phylum Chordata; class Mammalia; order Rodentia; family Spalacidae; genus Nannospalax; species Nannospalax galili. The sequence continues at coordinate 417,985 of NW_008340652.1, forward strand.
AAATTGCAAACTAGAGTATCTTCTTCCCAGAAAAACACTGGAAACTTGAAAGCAGAGTTTAGCCTCTAGAGTAGCTATTTCTGCCAGAAAAGGAAGTCACTGAATTTTTTGTTATTCCCTGTGATTTTGCACTTCCTGCCACCTAGTCACTGTCTACCTTATGTCCTCAGAGTCCCTGTGCTATTGCTTCCATGGCATGGTTACAAATCAATAATATTCTTTCTCAAATAATAATTATTGTCCCCCCAACTGAAAAACAACTACTCGCCACACATAAGCAAAAATAACTGACTTTTAAAAGTATCATGTTTTCTAACCCATTATAAGAAATTATCTATTTTTATATTTTGAATGAATATGCATGACTTACATTTGCATGAATTACCTCCTCGGAGAAGAGTTCACAGGTTGTTTTTTGCAGGATGTCATTTAGGTTGCATATCAGAAACAGTATAAATTGCATTCATTGTGTCAAATAACTAAAGACGTGATTATATGAATTCAGCTTCTTTCCAAACAAGAGAGGCTAACAGATAAATCTTGGGAGGCAAGGATTGCCCAAAAAAGGCACAGAAACCTACTTCACAGTAAAAATGTAACTAGGGGCTGGAGAGTTGGCTCAATGGTTAAGAGCACTGACTGCTCTTGGAGAGGACGTGGGTTCGATTCCCAGTACCTACATGGCAGTTAGCGATCATCTCTTAAGTCCAGTTCCAGGAGAATCTGATGCCCTTTTCTGTCCACTGGGGGCACTGCATGTCATGGGTGCACTTATGTACATTCATACACATAAAATAAAAATAATAAATATTTTTTAGTAGTGTAACTAAATCAGCCAAAAATGGAGACAAAATGGGCAAAAACACCAAAACTAGATACATGTTCTGTGAGAAAATATTCAAAGTAAGATAGAATCGTTTTTAAGATATAATATGAATGTATGCATATATAACAATAATCATCAAAGTAGAGGACAAGAAATTGGTGGGGGCATGGGAGGCTGAACTCATGTAGTACGTCTTGAACTCTTTCAGAAACTGAATACAAAGACAGAAATAGAGGAGATGCTCTCTGCCTGCATGATCATAAAACAGGAGTATCCAAGGAAAGTAAAACCTATCTGCATTTACGCTGAGACTAAAGGCACCAGAGATCCCTGGATTACTGTGATATCCAACTGGATCCACTAAACACAGTAGTGTTTGTATAATTTAAAAAATCACTCGAAAGTATATTTCTCCAAAGAATCCCTGGTCAATGTAATTTTCTAGTTAGTACATAATTTCTACCCATTATCTTTTAAAAAATTATTTATTTACTTTTTTTTTTGTATGAGTATTATGCCTGCAAGTGCGTAAGTGTACCCATGATGTGCAATGCCCTCAGAGGTCAGAAGATGGTGTTGGATCCCTGGAACATGAGTTACACAGACAGTTGTTTGTCTCCATGTGGTTACTGGGATTCAAGCATGGCTCTTCTGCAAGAACAGCCTGTGCTCTTAACCACTGAGCCATCTCTCCAGCCCCATAGGCATTCTCTTATGCAGCTAACACTACTTCAAACTATTTACTACTCACTTGGAACTTATCAAAGTAATAAATAATTCTAAATCGACAAAATTTTTTTGTGATCAATTTTTCATACAAAACTATGGTAGAAAGAATACCACTGCATTTTAAGAATCAAAGCCACAAAACCAAAATTTCACAAAGGAGCATTTTTACCTTGTTAGTACAACTACTGTCATTATCATTTGTTAGAGGCCGAGCAATATCAGGAGCAGTATTTTTGGAGAACCTTTGGAGTAAAATTATAATAATGGGTGAGTTTGGTTATTTTAACAACTCTGGTGAAAGTTTAGTCATCTGTATTTTAAGTGACATTTCTGCATTTACACAATTAACAGTTGAGCTGTGTTTTCAAGCTTTGGCTAGCTCTGTAAGTTTTAACATCTCAATCTATGAACATTTATGAAGACTCACTTGTAGCTCCATATAAAAGTACAAGAGCCAGCAGCTGGGGGAGAGAGGGCTCAGTAGATAAAAATGCTTGCTGCACAAAAAAGGGGACCTAAGTTTGAATCCTCAGTACCCACATAAAATGTGGTATGCACCTCCTGTCCCAGTGCTGTTGAGTGGCAGAGAGAGGAGAATGTATTTGTTGGCTGCCAGTCTAGCTCCAGATTCAATGAGAAACTCTATCTCAAGTGATAATGTGGAGCATGACAAAATTACCTAATATCCTTCTCTGGCCTTCACGCAGGCACACAGGCATCTACATCACAGAGAGAGTTGGGGCAGGGGCCACCATATTGGCAGAGACTGAAAATGATTTATCTGCACAAATTGCCTGTCTTGAAGGATAAACTGAAAATCCCATAACGGATTTGCTACCTGAACTGAAACAATCCATTACCCAAAAGAAGCCAAAAATCAGCTGTACCTTCTTCAGTGTCTATCTCTTTATGCCCCCCCCCATTGCTTATACTTGAGTAAAGGCTAACTGGGTGCTGGGATCAAACTTAGTACCTTTTGCTTACAGAAAATGAAGTTTAATAACTGAGGTATCGTCCCAACACCAAACTAATACCTTTTAACAGACAGATTGAAGTTTGTCTGGTTCCTGAGTTAAATAATCAAGCAGCAACAATATTTTCAGGACTCACTTGAATTTCTGATTTTCATATGCTTTTTCAGATACTTTTAACTGAATGTTAAAAATATAACGAATGGATAATGAAAATGTGGCACATGTACACAATGGAGTTCTATTCAGCAGTAAGAAAAGATGAAATTATGAAATCTGCAGGTAAATGGATGGAATTAGAGAGTGTCATACTAAGTGAAGTCATACCAGTGCAGAAAAGAAGAACTTACGCTCTCATTTGCAGATTGTAGCACTAATTTATCCCTTATATGTGAGCATATATATTCTGATGTAACAGCAGGGGCAAGGAACATGGAAAGGATACAGAGAGGTAAAGGAAAAGAACCCACAAGAGGGGGATAGTAGGGAACAGATGTTACCAGGGGGGAGATGGGGACAGTGGGAGTGTTCAGTAGGAAAGAGAGGAGGGAGGGATGTGCAACAGACCAAGATATTTGTGTGTGGGGAGGGAGGAAGTCAGAAGAGGGGGAGAGTTGGAGGTGGGTGTTACTGGGGGAGGATGGGGATAAAAGGGGTAATGGGACTAGGGATGTATGGAGGCCAGATGGAAGGAACAAGAGTAGAGATGAATGAATCTTGGGGGGGGGGCTAGGAAACCCAGAGGGAAATGTGATGTCCCTGAAACCCCATGTGAAATACTCATACAGTGAACTTTAGTTCATATGTATACCTGGGAACTGGGAACTTGGCAAGGAATACAGTGCCAAACAGAAGAGACCTCCCTCTGAGTTGTTGGTGAGAGTGGTCCAGGAGACTTCCAAAATAACACAGGCTATTGCAAAACCTCTTGGTTATCTCCCAAGAGTAGATAAGACCCTACTGCTGAAGACAGAACATGCTTTGGATACAGGATATGGAGTGATGGAGCAGCACTGGAGGCCTTCTACCTGAAGTTTAGCTATCATAATGCTAGATGATAATGTGCAAACTGCCAAGGAAGAAAAACAATCAATGGTCCAACCCATCCCTAAACTGTAATAACCATAACGAGCAGCATAGCAAGCTACCTCTATGGTGCAGTAGGGGCAGTGTTAGCTGGGGGGGGGGTGCGCAATCAACAGCTATCTAATTGGACTTAAAGCCCTCTCAATGGGAGGGAACACACATAGCAGGTGAGAACATAGATCCTAAAGAAAACGCTATCTCATAATTGTGGACAAATGAAATTTCTTGTCATAAACTAAATATGGATCCTTATATTTACAATCAAACAGACCATATACCTAACTCATCAAATAAGCTTCTTTTTAACAAAGGCAACTGCAGAATTCTACAACTGGTCATACACAGAGAATATAGGTCGTCTGATGCCAAGTACTAGGTGACACATCTGTAGTTGAACTTCTGCACCTAAGGCTCATGTAACTTAGCAGAACAAGGGGTAGAGAGAAAACTAATGCATCCCTCAACTCTCACCAGTAAAGCTCCCTTATACAACAGACTTCAATGCACACAGATGACTACAACTGGCCAAGTTTTAAAGAATAAGAGACTGCAGAGTGTGTATCCTTGGATGGGGACTCCTATATTGAACCCCAGATGCCTACAGCTCAAGGAAAATTGTGGAAAAGGAGGTGGAAAGTGTGTAAGAGCCAAGGATGGTTCATGAATACAGGGAAGCAGAGGCTTACAGGTCACTGGAAGCTTGCACATGTGAGCTTGTGGCATGGTGGTATCGAGCACAGGACCCATGCCTACTCAATTAAACAAGGGCCTAGAGGGGACAAGACAAATGCATGGCAGATCAGTCCTAGACTGGGAGCTATTAGAGACTGACTGATGCTAAATGAGAGTAGTATGCCTTATATATGATCTCTAGATGGATTGACTAGACTCCAATGAACAAATTTACACTGAAGGACATCTGGGTGCAAATGCTTGAATGAATGGGACTTACTTAACATATATGACAAATACACGAGGTCTAGTTGGGGGAGGTGGGGGACATGGATGGGGGTTCTAAATTTGTGTATGCAGTGTTGTATAAAATTACAAAAGCTCAATAAAAAAATTCTTAAAGAAAGATCCGGTGTCCAAGAAACTAGGTCTGTTCTGTTTCTAAACATGATCTGTTAGCTTAAAAGGATCCCAAACCATACATGTTGGCATAAAAGAGAGGCCTCAAAAACATCACTCCACATGCACATCTAGGCTCACATGTGGACTCCACAAAAGGTTTTGAATAGGCAGGTACAGTCAGTCTGCCATCAGTGTATGTGGATAACACTAGGAGGTTCATCCGTTAAAGCAGAGAGCTAACATTTTGAAATAATCACTGATAGTTCTTAAAAAGTTAGAGAATAAAGCAAATTTTCAGTTTAAAATGTATTTGATTATATTGTGATAGCCGTGAGAAACAGCAAGCATTAAGCACAATGCCACTGTATCAGTGTACACTTTACAATTTTTAATTTCTATCAGTACGTTCTCCAACGACTTAACTTATTTTAAAATATACAAACTCTTGCAAGGGGCTGGAGAGATGGCTCAGTGGTTAAGAGCACTGGCTGTTCTTGCAGAAGACCTGGATTCGAATATTAGCATCCACATGGCAGCTAACAACTGTCCCTAACTCCAATTCCAGAGGATCCGACACCCTCTTCCGACCTCCGCTGGGAATTGCATGAAAAGGGTGCACTTACCTACATGCAGGCATAACACTCATACACATGAAATAAAAATAATAAATAAAATATTTTTTAAAATACAAACTCTTACCTGAATAAAGACTTTGATGTTGTATTGTCTTCCCCTTTTAAACATAAGGCAAAATGTGGTTTATTGAAACTACAAAGGTATAACACATTAAATTGAGAAGACAAATGTTTTGTTGGTTTGAAAGCATCTGAGACATCCCAGATGCAATTCTAGAGTCGATATTCATTAACAGACAAGAACAAATTTAAGTTCCTCCAGCTACTAAGCTCAAATTGCCAAGCTTAAAATGAAACTCCATGATGCAAGGAAGCTCCAGAGGAGCTGAGATCAATTCCCAGCAACCACATCAATGGCTCAAAACTGCCTGTATTTCCAGCTCTTGGGGGAACCACACCTCTTGCTTCCCCTCACATGCACATACCTCCCATATTTAAGAGAAATTAATTTTAATAAGCTAAAGGTAAAAAGGTGCTGGTGGTGTAGCTACTATGGACAACAATTGCTTAGAGTGCCTCCAAAGACCAGTATTCAGTGCCTTTAGCACTCGCAACAACAACTATGATTATTTAAAATGTAGTCATTAAGCGTACTGTAAGATACTGAATGCTGCCGTCACCTTTAAATGGGAGTTGATCAAATGTAAAAGTAACAGAATATGTGAAAACTGTCCAAACTGAGAAACTGTAGAAAGCAAAAAACTGGAGGACTTTAATTATGTTATTAGCAATAAAAATAATGAAAACCATTAAATACTCTATCTTATGTCTGAAAAATTGTTTTTCAGTAACCTTGAACTGTGTAATGATTATCATATGTACAATGCAATGCATGTGTAACAAAACCGGAAAAAAACATATATGTATAAGTCAATATCCTAGGATGTGAGTCTAATAGAGGACAAGTACAATGTATCATATTGAAAAATCTTGTTCTTTCTTATTTTTAAATATCGGTTTATTTCATTTTATATGTATGGGAATACCTGCATGGACATACGTTTGTCACATGCATGCTTGTTGTTCAAACAGGCCAAAGCACAGCATTGGATACTCTAGAATGGAGTTAGGAAGCAGTTGTGAACCACCCTGTGGGTGCTGGGAATCAAACCTGGGTCCTCTGTAAGAACAGCAAGTGCTCCTAACTGTTGGAACCCTCTCTCCAGCCCCCCCCAAAAACTTTTCAGGGTCCAAAAATAGGAAGAACCCACCACTTTTCAGACAATATGATTTCATATTTAAATGTTCTTAGATACAACTTCTGAAATAATTCTGAATTCCAATTTGGGGAAAAATTGAAAACTATAAAACTGCAAATTATGCTCGATTTGCATAATGCCTTTTTGGGGAATAAAATATTTTACTACTTTGTTTCTATGCAGAAGAGACCATCTAGAATAATTTACTTTGAAAATTCATACCCATACTGCTCTGGACAGAGTCTTCAGCTTCAGGTAGTAACTCTTTTGGGGGTTTTACTGAACTGTGAAATAATTGAAAAAGTGATCATCATTCTAATATTCAGATGAAAAACAGAGTATTGTGAAATACTCTGAATTCTTTGGTTTCTTGTATTCATAATGCCCTTTACATTAGAAATTTATAAACAACCTTTAATTTGTGCTTCTACATTTTACTCATAGTTGGTGATCGCTTTCCTTACAACTTGTAACTCCTCATTCGAAAGAATTGGGAAGAATTACCCCCTGACTAAACCCCCCCCACACACACAAGAGGGGAATAATGATGGTGTTTCTTCCAAAAGCTGTGGCACTGTGGCTGCAGCAACAGGTGACTTTGTATACATGAAGTCAATGCAGTTAGTAATAATTTTTATCACCTCCCCATGCCGTATAGCATGTCTCCTTCCCTGACCATTTGTAGGCATTTCATTGAGGCTGATGCTCCCTCCCAAGAGTGGGGTCTGGTAGACCATGACATTGATACCTGCGGGTTACTCTCCCAACAGCCTCACAAGCTTCCACACTTTTGCTATTTTAAAACTGTTTTATATTGCTTCAAACATTACTGGCCTCTGAAAACACAACTTAATGTTCCTATGCTAAACAAGAATTTCTGTGTAAGTTTGAATCCTTATAACTCACAACTTGTGCAAAATTGTGTTCCACCTCCATTCTTCCCTGACCACAGCAAGGAGCCTCAGATTCCAGGCCTTGCAGCTGCTGAATTCTAGGTCAAGAGCTCTACTTTACTAGTTTTCACTTTGGGTTTCATGACTGTTGTGGAACTGTTTGAGATGGTTCTCAACTTGATCTACAGAAGCATGTCCATAAGGCCATTGCTGAGGTGATTTCTAGCATAGCCTGGGACAGTCCTGAACCTATTTATTTATTTATTTTTATTTATTTATTTGCCTTTTTGTGACATGTTCTCCCTGTAGCCCCAGCTGGACTGGAACTCACTGTATAGAGTGGGTTGGCCTGAAACTCACAGAGATCCACCTATCTCTGCCTCCCAAGTGCTGGGATTAAGGCACATGGCTGAACCTAGCTCTTTTAGCTAGGTTAAAAGCTAGCTTTTTTCAGTCTTTTCAGCTTTTAACATGGTTCCATCATATTAGCTGAATGCTCTGAATCCTGTTTTATTTTTTTAATGTGTGCATTATGTGTTTTGTGAAGTATATTTGTTTGTGTGTATGTGTGTGTGCATGAGAGAGAGAAGGAGACAGAGAGAGAGAGACAGAGAGACAGAGAGAGGAAGACAGAGAGGCAGAGAGAGACAGAGACAGAGAGGGAGAGGTTGATTTCATGTGCATACGGCACATTGAAACCATAAAGGATAGAGTATAGACTTGGGAATCAAAACTGACTTTGTACCTTGTGTTGTAACAAGATCTAATTGCTCCAGGGAAGATATTTGGCAGGCTTCAAGGGATTCTCTATCTCAACACCCTCCCATTTCAAAAAGGGCTCCCCACAAGAGATGATCACTTGACCATTAGGCCTGATGTGGGTTCTGGGCATTCAAACTCTTCTCCTTACACTTGCATGGCAAACAATTTATCCACTGAGCCATCACTTTAATCCTCAATTCTCACTTTATTTCATACTATATTACAGGTCAATAAGGAATTTCACCCATTTGCTTCAGAAATGTGTGCTTTGTAAATATTTATTCAGCTTGTAATGAAAGTAGAAATCATTAAGATGAACTTGTCTTAAGCAAAGGGAAACAGAGTTCTGGATATTAGCAGCCGTAGTATCATATTTTATAGGTGTCCTGCAACAATAAGTCTGAGTTCCATAAACAAAAGAAATACATTTTTAGAAAGTCATCTATCTTCAACTCAAAAATATAGTTAGTTCTCGGAATACAAAATTTTCCTGCTTATATCACCAGGTTGTAATGAAGACATTAAAGATAATAAAATGGACATACAAAAATAAAATCATAATTAACTTGTTTGTTTTTTGCTTGCTATTGAACTATTTTTGAATTCCAAGTAAAACTTAAAGTGTGATGGTTCCAGTCTGTATCTTCGAAATGCTCCATGTCTCAACAATATGAATCCTCACTCTTCTTTTTAGCTGTGGTATTTTTGGAGTCTTTTAATTTGGAGCAAATAAGCAATTTAACAATGTGCAACTAAAGTTTAGTTGTTGTACTGACCAAGTAAATTAGGGACATGATTGTCCTCTATAATTCAACTGATCAGTCCAAAGGAGGACAGAAAAATAATAAGTACCAAGACCTACCTCGCAGTACTACTGTTCATGTCTGACCTAACCAATGTCTGAACCAGTAAATCACTGATAGGAATGGTCCTTCAACTCCATGTTTATTTCCAATTAACTTGAAAGAGAAAACCCAACTTTACACACAGATGATGAATAGTCCTGATGCAAAAATGGGTTTCTTAAATGCAAATCATCTATTTGAAACTCAGATAATCAGTATTGTTAAAAAAAAAAAAGGCCTATGAGGAAACAATTGAGTTGGTACATTTATTGGGGAAGGGTGGTATGAGATCCCTCACCACCTACATGCTGAATGGGATATATGGGTGCCTATTCATACAGATCTGCAGATGAAGAAGGAAAAGAACTGTGTTATCTTGCTCTAACACTATGTAGTAACTTAGAGTGATGCCAATTCATGTGTGCTGTAAGAAAACACAAAGGCCTCATCAATTGCTCCTCTTGAAGGTCCATGCTCACATGGGGACTCCACAACAGGTTTGCAATAGGTAGGAAGAATCAGTCTGCTGTCAATGTTTGTGGAGGCTCACCTAGAAGACACCTAGATCTTTGGAAGTTGTGGGTGAGCATATAAAAAACTATGTACATGTGAATTGAACTAAAAAGAGCATCTTTTCTGACCCAAACGGCATTCCATTTACATGTAGTGACTATAAGATACAGCAAGCATTAAGTTGATTATAAATGGTCTATTTCAGGTACCCTCAAGTTTAGTTTCCTATCTTTATAGTCTTCAATTATATAAAGTATTACAGATATTTAAACTTTTACCTTGGTGAAGAATACCCAGTCATGTTGGCAACAGACTCTGAAAACAAAGACAAAATATTTTTTTTAATATACAAAATTATCACACACTAAACTGACAGAACTAATCCTTTGTTAGTATGTTTTCTGCTGAGTCCATTCTAGGTACTAATCTGCAATAATACTATACTGGAGAATAGTACCTAGAATGGCCATAGAAATGTGTGTGTGCGCGCGTGTGTGTATGCATGTGTGTGTGTGTGTGTGTGTGTGTAAAATTGGTGATATATCTATATCTATAAATGAACACACATATATAGATAGAAATACATATATATATACACACATGTATATGTGTGGGTCTGTGTGTTTGTGTGCATGCGCTCATGCATGTGTGAACATTTATGGGTAATTAATTCCCTGAACTCTTACTTTTCTTCTCTGCCTATTCTATTTGAAGAAGAAAAAAAATATCAAACATTATACCTAAAAATAAACAACTTTGCATAATGATCATAATTTTAACTGAATGCTCTCAGATTGCCAAAAGTGGCATCATTATTTCAAAAGAAAATTGTGATTTTGATTTTTAAAAATCTCAATTTTTGGCCAGGCGTGGTGGTGCACGCCTTTAATCCCAGCACTCGGGAGGCAGAGGCAGGCAGATCTCTGTGAGCTCAAGGCCAGCGTGGTCTAAATAGTGAGTTCCAGGACAGCTGGGATTACAGGGAGACCCTGTCTCAAAAAGACTGAAAAATAAAATCTCAATTTTCCTATAGAAACACAAAAAATCCCGGAAATCCAAAAATAACCCTGAGAAATAAAAGAGCTCTTGGAGGTACCACCACCTGATTTTAAATTATATTGCATACCATGACATATATTACAAATTACATTACCATAGTGATTGCATGGTAGTAGTGTAAAAACAGAAATATTGAGCAATGGAATAGAATTGAGATCCCAGATTTAAGAACTTACACTTCTAGCCACCTGATTTTTCACAAGGGACAGAAAAACAAACTGGAGAAAGAGACAGCATCTTCAATAAATGGTGCTAGTTATACTGGATAGCTCCATCAGAATGAATGTAAGTCCCCATGTCTTAACCTGCACAAGCTCAACTCCAAATGGATCAAGAACTTCAGCTCAAGACTTGATGTCCTGAATCTGAAAGGGGAAAAAGCAGGGATACACTAGAGTTTATGGGACCAGGTAAAGATTTTACGAATAGGACCCTAAGAACACAGGCACTAAAATCAACTATTGACAAATGCGATCTCATGGGACAAAAGAGTTTATGTATAGTGACAAAACAAACACCATCAAACAAATGAAGATGCATGGGGAAAAAAATTCTTTACCCAGTAAAATCTTACAGAGGGTTAGTATTGAGAATAAGCTAAAACCTCAAAAAGCAGACATCAACAAAACAACCCAATTAAAAACTGGGGCAAGATGGGCTGGAGAGATGGCTCAGCGGTTAAGAACACTGGTTGTTCTTGCAGAAGACCAGGGTTAGAATCCCAGCACCCACATGGCAGCTAACAATTGTCCGTGACTCCAGTCCCAGGGGATCCGACACCCTCTTCTGACCTCCGCAGGCATTACACTACACGGGTGCACTTATCTACATGCAGGCAATACATGCATACACATAAAATTAAAAACTGATAATAATCAAAATTAAAAAACAACAACAAAACAAATTGGGGCCAGAAACTACACAGAAAATTCTCAAAAGATGAAACACCGATGGACGAGAAATACTTATTAAAATGTTTAACATTTTTAGCCATCAGGGAAATGCAGCTTAAAATTACTTTGAGATTTCATCTTACCCAAGTCAGAATGGGTAAATCTCTAAAAGACAATGATGGCAAATGCTGGCGAGTCTGTGGTGAAAGCAGAACCCTCACTTCTAGCAGGAGTGCAAACTGAAGCCGTCACTATAGCAATATATCTAAAGATTCTGAAAAAAATACAAATTAACCTACCACATGATCCAATCCTACCACTCTTGGGCCTATACCCAAAGTTCTCTATAGCCTATGACAGATACACCTGCTTGACCATGTTCCGTGCTGCTCTATTCACAAAAGCGAAGAAATGGAAACAACCTAGATATCTGTCAACTGACGAACGGATCATGAAAATATGGAAAACTTATGCAATAGAATCTTTTCAGCTGTTAAGAAACATGAAATTATGAATGGTCATAGGAGTAGAGGGAACTGGAAGTAATCATCCTGAGTACAGCAACTGTAGCTCCTTCTCGTTCATATGTGAATGCAAGCCTTGATTCTTTAGATAGGTGAGATTCAATGAGAAAAATACATAGAGTTCAGGAAACGAGGAAAGGGCCATGGGAGGGGAGAGGCAATATACTGAAATAAAGGGAGAAAAGGGAAAAAATGGAAAAGGAAGGGTTAATAAGGTATGGCATGGGAGAGCAGTGTAGAGGAAAGGGTATAAAGGGGGATACCGAAAAATAAAGCCAGTTTGAAGAAGTCATATGAAAACCTACTACTGTAGAAGCTTCCTTCCTAAAAATGCACATGAACATTTAAAAAGATTTAAAACAAGTTATCCCACAATGTGGGGGGAGACAATTTCCCTATCAGACATGAGAGCCTGGCAGATAACAAGTACATTATGAGAAATCAGCTCCCTATTTTACTTGTTGATGGGGGAGGGGGGAGGGTTGACTCACAGACCATCAAATGATTCTGGCCTTTGCATTTGCTCTTGGTTATCATCTAGAACCTGATGTAAGAACTTGATTCCGGTGACACTACCTACATGAAGCACAGAACATGGAAAAATCGAACTAGTACCAGCTTTCAACTTCATTTCGACTGGCTAGCATTCATGAACAATTTTCTCTTCCAGTAGCGTTGGTACTTTGCATACTGATCAGAGGTTCTACCCATGCTATTGGGAGAGGAAATTATTCATCAGTCCTATTAAGATGTGAGCCCCGAGGGCTTTAACAATGACTGACACTACAAGATATACCCATTGGTGCACTACTGGCAGAAATGTTATAGAAGTATCCAACAGCTTTTGGGCCAGATTTAAGACCTTCTTCACAAGATGGAACCCATAACATCACTGTTATCAGGGCCAAGAACCTGTGACCAGGCAGGTCATAGACTGTAGAGGAAAAGCCTACTACTGTGATTCTGTTAAAGGGACATAATATGAAATCAACTCCTTATCATTATGCCCATAGATCAATTCTTTTCTCCCCGACCATCAGAGATGCTTCTTTGTGCAGCAGACGGCAAGTAACCCATTGACTGGCAAGTGGTCAACGTGTAGAGAATGAGAGACTGCAGAGCACAAGGCCTAAATGTGACATCTATATCACACCTCTTAATCAAAGGTTCAGGGAGCATTTTGAAAGAGGTGGCAGAAAGTTTGTGAGAGCCAGAAGTGGTGGATGAGACACAACAGCTCATGCAGTTGCATGCATGAACAAACAGTGGTTGTGAGGGCATGCACAAGAAGACCTGAGCAAGCTGAAACCAGACAAAACCATTGCACGGAAGGAAGAGGTGGGTACAAAGCTTCAGCTGTACATAGGCTGTCTAAACTCCAGTGCATGACCTTGCCCCAAGGGACATGTGGCTACACAAACTTGACTTGATAGGCCTTAACATATATATGACAGAATGCATAAAATCTGGTGGGGGTGGTTTACGAAGGGTGCAGATGAGGAAGGGAGTATACGAATGGTTAAGATGATGCTTTGTATGAAATGCCTGAATATTCAAATACAATATACGTTAAAAACAGAGAATGGCGAGTAGTGGTGGTTGTGTCAATAGAGAAGTGGAGAGGGTCTGAGAGGTGATGGGGGATGACTTTGCATATAATCAATATACTCTGAAATTCTCAAAGTATAAATAAAATGTGATTTAAAAACAAAAAAAAGAAATAATAGAACTGCAATTTACACTTCATTTTTTATGTCCTTCTGATCCAAAATTTTCTACTCTTATTTATTTACAGTAGTGCAATGCACAGCATATATCTGTAAAAAAACTTACTTGTACGGGGCCCTACAAGCTTCCTCTGTGGAGGTTTTACCAGTGTCTCTGGTTTGACTTCACTGAAATATGAAGAAAATATAATTACTTTATAGACATGGAGGAATCATTTACCAAATGCTCTGAATTATTGGTTTTATGACTTTCTATTGTAACTAACATTAGAAATTTACAAAGTTTAATTTGTTCATGAATAGTTAAATATGATTGCTGAATGCTTTTTCTACACCTTTTTTTGTGTGTGTGAAAGAAACAAGATACTCTTTGATTAATCCAACAGCAGACCACACAGGCACACAGACACACAGACACACACACAGGTTTGTGTAGGCGGATGGTGGTTCTTTCCTTGTGTAGGCGGATGGTGGTTCTTTCCCATGCATTGCCATGATGGCTGCAGGAACTCATGGTTTTATATTTATACATTCAATGCAATTAGCATTCATTCATCCTGTATAGCACCCCACTCCCTTCCCTGACATGTTATAGGCATTTCATGGAGTTCCGTGCTCCCTCCAAGAGTTTGGGCGGCAGACCATGAAACTGATTGCTCCATATAAGCACCGCTCTGCCAGTACTCTCACAAGTCACCACGGTTTTGGTAGTTTGTGTTTTCAATAGCTTATTCCAGAGTGTGTGCTGTAACCCCGACATGGCTCTGTCTATGCTCAACAAGTGTTTCTGTGTCATGCTGAGTCCTTAGAACTCACAGTCATGTGCCCAAGGAGAGAAGTGATACTTTGGAAATAGTGGATGGGCATACAAATATGCACATGTGAGCTAAACAGAACAACTTTTCTGACTAAATTTTTTTTCTTAGACTGTTTTGACTATAAGATACAGCAAGCATTAAGTCCATTATAAAGGCTCATCAGAGTTTACACTCAACAAGGTTTAGCTTCCTATCTTTATATTCTCCAAATTGTTAATCTATTTTAAAAATCTTTGAAATCTTACCTGGGTAAGGTGTTCTTTTGCAGAGTGCCACTCTCATCTGAAGATAAAGGCAAAATATATTTTATAACAACTATACAAGAATGTCACATAGGAAAATGACAAGACTAGCAAGGGACACCAGACTCACTCAATTGGTAAATCATGAGACTCCTCAATGGAGAAGTCTAATGTCTGGTGAGTATGGATTCTATGAGGCCACCCTGGAGACTATTCTATTTTATATATTCATTTCTAGGCAATTCATTCACTGAAAACTCTTTTTTTCATTTCTCTGTGTATTTCCAATGACAAAGAAGAAAGAAATTAATACCAGCATTAATACCAAAAAATAAACCTCTGTGCACAGTGAACATGATATAACACCAGACACTCTCAGGCTGTCAAATTTCATCATTATATGCCCTTCCCCATCTGGACCTCCGATAGTTCACTGAATTTCATTCATTCTGCCAAATATGCCTCAGTGCAAATTCATCCACTGGAATGTAGACAGCCTATCTAGAGTCTCTCCCTTAAAAAGATCAAGTTCTGTGAATTCAAGGTCAGCATTGTCTACATAGTGAGTTCCAGGCCAGCTGGTGATACAGGGAGACCCTATCTCAAAAAGACAAAGCAAAGCAAAACAAAACAAAACAAAAAAACAATCACCCAGTGGTAATCAGCTGCCAATAGTTCTTTGGCTAAGATTGGGACCTGCTGCCAATTTCTCCAGTTTTATGCTGGGTTGTTGTGTGTTTGAGGTTGCATGGGTCTTGTGCATGCTGACACCATTGGGGTAGGTTCATATGAGCAATGTCTGTAAGCCTGTTTCATATTAAGAATATGTGGGAGCAAAACCTGTTCTTCTCTGGGACAATTAATAAGAGGCAGCTGTGGTGAAAAATCAGCTATGATCAACAAGAGATCAATATCATTGAAGTGACGACTTCTGGAAAGTATTTTCTCAGGGTCAGCACACAGAAGCTCTGGTCCAAATGGGACCAAGTCTCCATTTCAAGCTGGAATCAGAACTTTGTAATGTGTAAGCCTCCTACGTGTCCTGGTTCTGGCAGGATGAAAGTTGCAGGATCGAAGGAGTCATGGAGAGAATCTGAGCTCGGTGCCGTATGAGGCCAGGAGAGAC
Source organism: Nannospalax galili (assembly GCF_000622305.1). Lineage (NCBI taxonomy): Eukaryota > Metazoa > Chordata > Mammalia > Rodentia > Spalacidae > Nannospalax > Nannospalax galili. The sequence goes on from NW_008340652.1 coordinate 433,907, forward strand.
CATTGGTGAAGGTGCTACCTCAGTTAAAGGTGCTACTCCAGGATATTGGTGATGCTAGGACCATGGGACATCTGTCAAGAACAGTGGCACATGTGGAGTGGAGTCAGTCTGAGCCTACAAAGCAAGCTGTGTGTGTTAGGAGTTGTAGGCTCCAAGCTTTTTGGAGGTCAGATGATCATAAGTGAATCTCAGATGTCTGACACCAAGCTGTTTACACTGCTCAATTTTGGTTTTGCTTAAGTGTGCCTGGTTCTTTGATTTTGAAATACCAAAGTATTTAACATGATATTGATTCTATAAGAGCCCACAGTTAAGAAACTTTGGATTGTTTTAAAGAAACATCAAGTTTTTAAAATATTGGAATTTTTAAAGACTGTTAATTTTAAAGTTGTGCTGTTTATATTGGAATAGTAATATTAACATGAGGTCTTGGGGACAAGGAATGGAAAGTTCATGGTTTAATAGTGATGTGTTTGTCGAGTTGACAAGGGGTCCATTGTGCTGGATAGCTTCAGTTGTTGATTTGACACACCCGGGATGAGGAACCCTCAAGTGGGGAATGCTCTTTACTGGATTGGCCTGTGGGAATGACTTTGAGACTTTTTCTTAATTGCTGAGTGATGTGGGAATGCCCAGCCCACTGTGGGTGTTACCATCCCTGAGCAGGTGGTCCTGTGTTGAGTAAGAAAGCACGCTGAGCACAGGCCAGAGTAGCAAACCAGTAAGTAGCATTTTTCATGGTCTCTGCTTCAGCTCCTGCCTCCAGGTTCCTCCCCTGAGTTCCTGTCTGAAGTCCCTCAAAGATAAAACTGTGATGTGGAAAATGGAAGTCATATAAACCCTTTCTTCCCCAAGTTACTTTTGATCAGAATGCTTTATTACAGTGATAGAAACTAACAATAGAACAGTATGAGAGATACAGAGATGACAGAGAGAGAGAGAGAGAGAGAGAGAGAGAGAGAGAGAGAGAGAGAGAGAGAGAGAGAGAGAGAGAGAGAGAGAGAGAGAGAGAGAGAGAGAGATGACAGTTGCTTACAGTACATTTATCTGGGTACAAATGCTTAACAGGATAGGCCTTCACATATATGACAGAATGCATGAAATCTGGTGGGGAGTATGAAGGGTGCAGTTGAGAGAGGTCTAACTTTAATTATGATCTACCGTATGAAATGCACAAAAATGCAATAAAAACATATACAATAAATAAATAAGTATAAACTCTTGAGAGTGTTATTTTCATGTTTTAAAAGCATATACAAACTCAATGGTCCAGGATGATCAAGTGCTGTGTAATACACAACACTGTCATTTTTCTCCAATCTCTTCATTGTGTGACAAATTGCTCTGGAAATCACACTTTGTAGCATATCAACCATGTATCAACATATTCTATATTAACAAAAACAAAAGTAAAATTGTCCTGGAGGTGAAGCTAATAAGGACAGCACTTACCAAGCATACTCACAAAGCCATGTGGAACACCTAGCACTTGAAAGAAAGAGAAAATAACATATGAGGATTTACTGGTACTTCTGGAGGATATTATAATATCTTGGTGAAATATATGGTCACTCTAAAATGGGAGATGATTAAATGTAAAGTTACACCCTATGTTAAAATGTCTAAATTGAAGGGCTGGAGAGATGGCTCAGTGGTTAAGAGCAATATCTGCTCTTGCAGAGGACCCAGGTTCGATTCCCAGCACCCACACGGCGGCTATGAACTGTCCTTTACTCCAGTTCCAGGGGAATCCAAAGCTCTCTTCTGACCTCTGCGGCTTTGCATGACATGGGTGCACTCACATACATGCAGGCAGCACACTCATACACATAAAAGAAAAATAAATATAATATTTTTTAAATGTCCAAATTGAGAAATGGTAGAAAAGAAAAAAACACCCAGACACATTAGGGAAGAAATTAATTAATGAAAATGGTTGAATATTGTACCTTTTTGTTTGTGACATAATCATGATTTAGAGTCATTGAATTATTTAACTATATGCAGTACTAAATACAATGTGTTTATTGTAAAAACTGAAAGAAAAATCCATTTTGATAATCCAAATTTCTATAATGTGTCTACAGAGGACACATACTGTCCTATGTTAAAACCATTTTCTTGGGCCTGAAGAGATTGCTCAGTGGTTAAGAGCACTCACTGCTCTTCCTGATGACCCAATTTCAATTCTCAGCACCCACATGGCAGCTAATAACCATACATAACTCCAATTCCAGGGGATTCAACATCCTCTTCTGGCCTCCACAGGCACTACATGCACACGTGCACTTTCATACATGCAAGCAAAACACTAATACACATAAGACCAAGTAAATAAAAAAGTTTTAAAAAATATTTTTCTTAATTATACAGATGTTATTTATATAAATATATATTTATTGTTGGTTAAATGAGAAACATTTTTCAGACAATACGGTTTCATATGTGAAATTTCTTAGAAACAGTTTCTTAAACCATTCTGAATTTCCAGACTATTGGAAAGTAAATTAAGAAACAATGTACTGGGGCTAGACAGATAGCTTAATGATTAGGAATACTCGTTCTTTTAGAGGACCCAGGTTCAGTTGCCAGCACCCACATGGTGGCAAACAGTGGCCAGTAACTTCAGTTCTAGGGGGTCTGATGCTCTCCCCAGTGCTCTGCAGGCATTGCATGTCAGGAGTGTACATACATACATGGAGGCACAGCAGTCATACACAAAAAATAAACAATAAAACTGCATTTATACTTCATTTCTTTAACCCCTTTTTTAAAGAAAGAAAGTACTTCACTATTCCTTTCTTTAAATTTAGGGCAGGACCAACTGGAATAATTCACTATCAAAATTCTTACCTATACTGAACTTCACAGACTTTTTAAATTTTGATTTTTGCTGTTTTTGGAGGTCTCATTTCACTGTGACATATTTAAAAAAGCAAAACGTTAATATTCATATGGAAAAAATTACCAATCGCTCTAACTTTTTTAGTTCTTAATGTACCTTACATTAGAAATTTACAAGCAACTTTTAATTTCTTCAACAGTTAATTATGATTGGTGACTGCTTTCCATATATTTTCTTATGTTGAATGAAAAGAATTTAGCTTTGACACCCCCCCTCTCTCTCTGTGTATGTGTGTGTGTACAGAGACATGGGAAAGGAGGACAGTAGCTCTTGCACATGCTTTGTTTTGATAATTGCAGCAACTAATTTTGTATTGATATATTCAATACAATTAGTACTCCTATTCCATTCTTCCTCCATGCTTCTAAGGCACCATGTCCTCTTCTCTGTCATGACACTTAGTACACATTTCATCGAGTTCAACAGTCCCTACACTGAGAGGTTTGTCTGGTAGACCATGAAATTTGGGCCTCTCAGCATCCCTCTGCCAACATTATCATAAGCCATCATCGTTTTCAGGTGCCTAAAAGGTGCTTTTAATGGCCCATTCATGAATGAATGGTGAAACCAAAACCTGTTTCTATGTTGAACAAACATTATTGTAATGCTGAATCCATATAACTCACAACCTGTGCCTAAACTCACAGGAGGGCAATACGCACCTAAAGTCCACTGTTTCCTGGCCAAAGCTTAGAGCATGTGTTTTTGTGCATGTTCTTAGCAAACTCTGGCCCAACTACATATTTCCTAGGTTCCACAGTGGTTGTGGAATGTGTTAACAGGTGAGAGCTGCAAATCAAATGTCCAGAACCTTGTTCAAAAGGCCACTGCTGATGAGATATCCAGCAAGCCCGAGGAAGACCTTCAACCTCATCCTTTTACTTTCAGTGTCTTTTCAGCAGAAAATAAGCCCCAATCATATTAGCTCAGTGACGTGGAATTATTTTTTAATCAGTGTATTGGATGTGTGCATGTGCAATCATGTTCACGTGGGTATATGCATTAGCATGTGTTGCGTATGTGCCCTGATGCATGTGTTGTGGTCAGAGGTCAACCCTGGATGTCAGTCTTTGTCTTTCACTTTAGCTTTGAACACGATCTCTTGTTAACAGCTACATACACCAGGCTAGCGGGCAGAAAGCTTCCGGGGATTCTGTATCCATCGCCCTTCACTGTAGGCTCCCTGGGATCACAGATGCACACTAGAGCATAAGGCCTTATGTGCTGCTGGGGATCTGAACTCTGAACACTCTCATTTGGGTGTAAGCACTTTGTTCCTTCAGCCATCTTTTCAGCCCTGAATCACTAAGAATATTTCATACCATATCATAAACACAATCAGATTTTCCCCATGTGCCTCAAAATTATTGGCTCTACAAGTTTTTACTCAGCTTTTAATAAAGGAGAACTAAGTAAGATGAATGGTCCTGAGTAGAGGAAATACAGGTACATTAACTCAGTAAGGTTATTATAATGGCAAGTGTTCTGAACCCAGAACTGCTAGCTCCACAGCAAAGAGCTATGTGTTCTTAGCAACTTAGTAGCTTATGCTCAAAATCTTCTTCTAAAAATTGAGGATTTTAGGACCAAGGCGATGACTCAGCAGGTAAAAACATTTGCTGTGCCAGCCTGACAACCCGAGTTTGAATCCCCAGAACTCATGTACCAGCCAGGCACTGTGCACTGTGTCTACAATCCCAGCACTCTTAAGGTGACATGTCCGGTAGAGAGAGGAATATCCCACAGAACCTCCCAGGCCTCCTAGCCAGGGTAAGTAGTCAGGTGGCAAACAAGGTAGAAACCTTGCCTCAAGTTAAGAGGGAAGGGGAAGACTGATAAACATTATTGGTCTCTGATGTCATACATACACATAAAGAAATGCATAAATCTTTTTAAGTTGGGAGTCTTCCTTTTTAAGCTCACCAGATTGTTAACCATCTCAACAAGACAGCAACATGCACACACAGGAAGGAAAGAAAGGAATAATTTGTTTGAAAGGCAGAACTCTTCTGAATCCACAATAAAACCCAGTGCATGGTTTTTGCAGGGTGTATACTTGAAATGTTGCTGTTATCAGAAAATTATGAACCCTCACTTTCAATATTAGCTACTCCATTTTCAGCTCTTTTAATTTGGACCCAATCAGCTATATAATAACATGTAGCTAAATATTTATTGATGAATTTTTGTTTGTTTTTTGAGATAGGTTCTCATTGTTTACTCCAGGCTGTCCTGGAACTTGCTATGTAGATCAGGCTGAACACAATCTCACAGACATCCCCACTGCTTCTGCCTCTCAAGTGCTGGAAGTAAAGGTGTGTGCCACCACTCCTGGCCTTTATAGATACATTATCCCATTAAATTAGATAACATAATTGTCCTCTATTATAGAACTAATGGATCATAATGAGGACAGAAGACAAATACATATCAGGGCCTGCCTTGCACTACTGCTCTTAATTCCCAACCTAATGAATGTCTGAACCAGCACACCATTGATAAGCACAGTCCTTTACCAGTATGATTATTTCTAATGGACATGAAAGACAAAACCCTGTTTTACATACAGAGGATGAAGAATCATGTCATTTAGCTCTCTTCAATCCAAAGAGGCTACTCGAGACTGAGAAAATTCATTACTGGGGAAAACGGATTATTTGAGAGGACAACTGAAGGATGACACACATTGAGGGAGCCAAAGAAAAGGTGCTACACAGGATGTAAAGGGGCCTTTTCGTGGAGATCTGGTGTCAGAGAAGTAAAGCAGCTTCCTGTCTTTCGTTAACTCTGTTAACAATTCATGTGTGCTGGCAGAAAAGACAAAGAAAGGCCTAACAAGGACAACTCCCCATAAAGGTTGAGGCTCACATACGGACTCCACAAAGGATTTTAGAATATGGTGCTGGAGAGTTGGCTCGGAGGTTAAGGCAAGGCCACTTGCTGCTCTTGCAGAAGACCCAAGTTCAGTTCCCAGTACTCATATAAGACAGCTCACAACCACCTATATTTCCATCTCCAGGAGATCTGAACTCTATTATTATCTTTGTCAAATCAGTCATAAACCCCAATATTTTCATCACTTTTCTAACCAAACAAATGTTGTTCCTCTTCCAACTCCATCTTCCACTGCTAATTCACTCTCATACTCCACTATGGCTTAACTCCCTAATTCCAAGTTTAGCTTCTCCCATGGGCATCACTCATGGACTCCCCCATTGTATTATTAAGACACTGACAGGCAGCAGGTGGATGAATAAGGAAGACTGGCAGCCTTGCAATTATGGAGCAGGAGTCCAAGTCCCATTTCTGCCACTCACAGTATCTACAGATTTACTTCATATATTTGAACTTCAGGGTCTCCAGCAGAACAACCATTTTGTCAGGGTATTAAATATAAGTTGAAGTACTAGGGGGTCATTTGATTAGTTGCTAAGATTCCTTAAAATGCTAAAATTCTAGATGCTTTTAATCTGTCATAGGTGAAAATGAATACCTACCTGTCAGAAATTAAAAACAGAATGGACGAAGCAATGAACAGTTAAAGAGTAAGTTGAAAAAGAGGTATGGTCATGAAATAAGAGCAAACTAGGAAAGGGATTGAAACCCAGGGAAATCAGTAAGTACAGAAATCAATTAAAACTTTCACCTATGTAGATGCTAACTGTAATTCACAGACCATGATTTAAGTATATTTTTTGTAAACATTGAGCATGTAAAATGGCTGTCTATCTTAGAGCACTTTCAATAAGTATCAGTTTCTTATTTTTGCATTCTTCAATTAACGTATTTTTTTTTAAAAAAACATAAAATCTTACCAAGGTGAAACATTCTCTGATGAACTGTCATCTACTTGTAAAGAAAAAGGAAAAGTATGTTTTAGATCAGCTATAAAAAATTATAATATATTAAAATGACAAGATTAATGTCCTGTTGTGTGTTCTCATTTGAGATCGTCCCTGGAGAGTATTCTAGAGTGAATGTTCATTTATAAAGCAATGACTAACAATATATTGGAAATATAGTATATAATGATAACAACTAATAATTATTATATTGAGAAAACTTACCCATACTATGTTTGGTAATTCAAATGTAAGGAGAAGAAAATTGGATCAAAAGTTACTACCTAACAATAAACAGCCATGGCCTGTGACCATGATTCTAAGTGAACACTCAGACTGACAGAAAGTGGCATCATAAACTGATAGTGTCAAACACATAGCATCTATTTTCTAGACAGTGCTAAGGGAATTTTAAGAGGACATAATTATTTGGATAATACATAAAAATTGTACTTAAGTACTAAGTTGAGATAGTTCAGCATAGGATGGGGTTCCCTGAAATGAGGAAGCTGGATCTGTTGAGGCTGTCCTTTGCAGCATAGCAAAGCACAGGAGACAAAAATAGACCAGGAAAAGAGATCTTTGCCAAGAATTTCAGGCTGCCAGCGTACAAAGCTCAAGAGAGGTCAATGTGCTAATCCCCCTAATCCACTCCTGGGGAACAGGCTAATAAGAACCTTGATTCTAGCTCTGTATCCCATCTTCAGTCTAGCGTAACAAGTCTGCTTCTACTGCCTTCCATGGAAAGAACTAGAGGAAAGATCACCAAGCAGCACTAGGGATGGAGCAGCAAGTTCCCTGGGGTGACTCTGTCATGAAAGGTATTTCTGTATGTTTACAGACATCAACCATTCAGTCAAGCTTTCCCTAATGTAAAGAATTTGCTCTCTAAAATGGGATAAAGACAATTCTCTTTACCTCATTTAAAGTATGTAAAAACCCAGTGTGACGATACTGATTTTCCATGACGAGGGTAGGGCATTTCTTCCACAAGAAATGGGCTGGGAGTGGGATGGGCTGGAGAGATGATTCAGAGGTTAAGAGCACTGGTTGATCTTGCAGAGGACCTGGGTTTGATTCCCAGCACCCATATGGCAGCTAACAACTGTCTGTTATTCCAGTTCTTGGGGAATCCAACACCATCTTCTGACCTCTGTGGGCATTGCACAACACGGGTGCACTTACATACATGCAGGCAGTACACTCATACACTTAAAAATAATAAAATATTTAAAAAATGAAATGGGCTGGGATTGTGGATCAGTGGTAGAGCACCTGCCTAACATATGAGAAGCTCTCAGTTACTCCTTATCACCACAATTAAAAGTCCAATATTAATAATGAAATGATACAAAAGAAAGTCATTCCTCTCACTGATATTGACTCTTTTCATCTCATCTCTTATAGGAAGACAGTCATTTGGGTTGATCTATGGTATTTATTCTCTAGTGTGGTTTCCAATGGCAAGATATGTATGAAAGTTGCTAAGATGACAGCTACTTAAAGTGCAAACTCTTGACTGTGGTGCTTCCATTGTTAAAGAGTCCATTCAGACTCCATGGACCAGGATGGTGCTGCTAGTACCGCGTGCCACAGGATGATGTCATCTTCTCAGCCTTCTTCCTCATGTGATAAATGGCTCAAGAAATCAGGGATTTTAGCATGTAACCAACCACCACGTGTCAATGTATCCTATGCTAATTAACATAAATAAAAGTAAACAGGTGGCTAGAGGCCTAGAGCAATTGCCTATAATGCTCACAAAGCCCTGTGTACAAAACTTAGTACTGAAATAAAAGAAGAAAGAAAATATAAGGATCATGATTTAAAGGTTTCAGTGAGTTTGATGTAATAGTCACCTTAAAATGGGAGGTGGTTAAAGAGAACAATAATAGAATACATGAAAACTGTCTAAATTGAGAAATTATAGGAAGCAAAATAACCACAATTTAGTAGTATTAATAGGAAAAAACTAATTCACAATAGTAATTGTCTTTGCATATTATATATTATTTTGTGACAAAATCACATTATGCTGATGTTAAACCACGCAAGCATTCGAGTACAAACTACAATGTATATATTACAAAAACAAAGAAAAATCTATTTTATAATAAGTCCAATTTGCTATAATGTACCTATCCAGGACATACAAAGTACTATGCTAAAAATCTTTTTTTCCTCTGTGTCATGGGACTTTTCATCCATCATGGATGTGATTTCCATTCCACCTTAAATAGTATGAGCATTTTTTTATCCACTCTCATATGAGCATCTGCTGAGGTTTATACTTTACCTGACTTGACATAAACTCTTTTAAACTCTAATGAAATTGTCCTTGAGATTCAAAAGCATATTTTCATTTTTATATAATAATATTTCATGTATTGCTCGGCATGGTGGCACATGTCTTTAATCCCAGCCATGCAGAGGACTCTGAGATTGAGGCCACCCTGGTCTACAATAGAGAGTTCCAGGCCATATGGGGCTACAGAGAGACCCTGTCTCAGAAAGACAAATAATAGTAATAACAACAACAACATTTCATTCATGTGTAACCAAAATCAAAATTTTTCTGACACTATGGTTCCATATTAGAAATATCTTAGAATTAATTTAATAAATAACCCCAAATTTCTAGAATATTAGAACACCGATTAAGAAACAATATAGCAGCATTTATACTTAATTTTCTTCACTCCTTTCTAGTTAAACTTTTTACTTGGGGCAGGACCAACTAGAGCAAAATATTATTATGAATCTTACCTGTGCCAATCTGTGCAGACTTAGGGATCGACTTTAAACCTGTTGTCTTGCTGTGACACATTTAAAAAGTGATAATTATTTTAATATTCACATGAAAAAATATTTACCAAATGATTTGCATTTTTTGGTTTGATTCCCTAATATAACTTACATTGGAAATCTACAAATGATTTTTTTTTTTGGCATTTTGAGACAGGGTCTCCCTGTAGCCTCAGCTGCCCTACAAAGGGTTATGTAGACCAGGCTGGCCTAGTTGTCACAGAGATCCACCAACCCCTGCCTCCCAAGTGTTGGGACTAATGGTATGTTCCACCACACCCACACAGTTGTAAGCCGCCATGTGGGTTCCAGGAACTGAACCTGAGTCTTCTACAAGAACACCCAGTGCTCTAAATAAAATTATTTACATGATTAAAATGACATTGACATTATAAACAGATTAGTACAAAATATATTTGCAGCATTTACACTTGATGATGATCTACTTATGCTAGGCTATGATCTACGTGTTGAATAAACAATATTACAACTGACTTTCTAGAATGTTATCTAGAGTGTATAATGCTCTTGCAGAGAACTGGAGTTGTTCCTAGGACCCACATGAGGCTGCTCACAGACACCTGGAAATCCAGCTCTGGGGGTGGGGTGGGGGGATCTGACAACTTCTTCTGTATCCAGGGTACTTGCTCATGACTCCTTCCCCCACACATAATACAAATAATTTTATAAAAGAATGTTATCTTACTCGGCTGGGGATATAACTTAGCGGTACAGTGCTTGCAACATGTTTGTGGCACGGGGTTCAAGTTCTGGTACCACATTAAGTGAAGAATATTATCTTCTTTTTATAGCAGGAGATATTTCTAGTTATCAGCAATGTTCCCAGTCATAATATATCATGCAGAAAGCAAGGAATTAAGCCCAGGCTGTGTGAATCTAAAACCTCCTGTTTCAATCACCTAGCTATAAACTCATCTTCACCAAGGGAACATTTATCCAGTTAATGCTATTTTTCTTCTTTCTATTCATACCAACTAAGCATACAGACATCTGTTAATGGCTCTAACATGAAGTGGCCACCAAATTGCAGCACCGTTGACAGGTGATTGTACCATGACAGTTATTATTTTCATCAGTGGATCAAGACAGAGGAGTTAGACTCTGAACAGATGGCTAGGTGATTAAGAGCACTGCTTGCTCTTGCAGACAACCCAGGTTTGATTCACAGCACCCACAGGGCAGCAAACCACCATCTGTAACAGTTCCAGGGAATCCCACACCCTCCTCTGACCTCTGTGGACATTGCGTGACATGGGTGCACTTACATACCTGCAGGCAATACATGCATACACATAAAAATAATAAAATATTTTTAGAAAAGACATAGAGGAGTTCATAGCAGAAGAGTCTATTGGGGGTGGGGCCTAGTTAGAGGAAGCAGGTTTCTTCCAGTATACCTGTGAATGTGGATGCTGTCTTCACAACCTTCCTCTGTCTTCTGCTTCCTTGCTTCCAGGAGCTGAATCCCCTCTCCCCACCACAGGGCCTACTACCCCGATACACTGTCTTGCCCCAGCCTAAGGCAAACAATTCAGACTACCTTTGTTTGAAACCATAAGCCCAAATCAATCTGTCACCTCCTCAGCTGTTTCACGTGTTAGGGCACAAAGATGAATAGCTGACAAACACAGCATCAAAATAAATTAGGACAAGAAAAAGAAATCAAAGTGTCTGCTAACAGCATTTAATTGTTCATTATGCATAAGCTCACCTTAATATTCTGCAAAAATCAATTCAAAAAATTTAAAACAGAAGGGAAAATGGGACATTTTGGAAAACATATTTGTGCTGAATGTAGCATTTGAAAGAAAAGAAAATAGATAAGAAACAGAATGGAACTCCTAAGAAATTATGAATTTACTTGTGAATAAAAAGATTAAACTGAGTCCATACTTTTAAAAATAAACAACGGTGGAAAAAAGCTGATTTGATCATGGTGGATGACCTTTTTGATGTGTGTCTGTACATGGCTTTGTGAGTACTGTAAGAGCCAGGGTTGGTGCATGATCATAGGGAAACAGAGTCTTCCAAGCCTCTGGGAACATGCTCATATGGACTTACAGCAATGGGGTCAGCACGCACAAACTTAAGTAGACAAAAACCCAGCGCAGAACTGGGAAAATGGCCAGCAGACCCCAAACTTAGCCAAAGAACTACTGGCAGCTGATTATGGCTGGGTGAAGGACAGCTGATCTTCTTTAAGGGAAAGGCTTTAGATAGAATGACTAGACCGCAGTGGATGAACTTGCACCAAGGGACTTTTGGATACACAAAATTGATTTGATAGGCATTCCTTAACATATATTACAGAATGCATGAAATCTGGTGGGGGCGGGGGGGATATGGGAGGATGTGGATGGGGAGGGGTATAAAGATGATTAAGATGTTTTATATGAAATGCATAAAAATTCAATAAAAATACACATTAAAAAATAAAAATAAACAATGCTGGGGCAAGACAGGTGGCTCAGCAGGTGAGAACATTAGCTTCTCTTGCAGAGGACTCAGGATAGGTTCCCAGCATTCACATAGTGGCTGTCAACCATCCATAAATCAGTTCCAGGGTGTCCAACCCTCTCTTCTGGCTTTCGCTGGTATTACACGAAATGGATACACCTAAGCCATACAGGCAAAACACTCCTATGCATAAAAGTAAATTTAATCCCATCCTAAATATAAACAATGCTAATAGGACACTCCCTTAGCTAATATAAAGCCATTTGACAGAAAACAAGTAGACACAAAATAACAAAGCCAGTACATGGTAAAAGGGACTCTGAACCTGCTTAGACTGTTGTTCCTGTTGCAGTCTGAACAGCCCTTTTTCTAGTTGACACTTCATTTGTGTTGATGTTTCTCATTGTTCCTGTGAGTGTAAGTTAATCTTTCTCCTATCGGTTTAGAATTCATGACTTAAATGATTTTTACTACTCAAGAACAGCACTAACATTATAAAGGATGAACTGTACCTTTTCCACCAAACCACAGCATTCACTTTTACACCCTTTGCTTTTAAGAATTCTGCCATCCCCTCTTCCTTTTCAAGTAGAGAGAGCAAAAATGCTGTGAATCCACGCTGTAAAGAAAAATATTTCATATTTTCAAAATCACGTATTTCTCAACTGAACTGAAAATCTTACCACAGAATCTATGAACATAAATGTAAGCTGTGAAGAGTACATCAGAAGTAGCCACTCTTCCCTTTCCAGCCACACTTCCCCAAGTGCTACTCCTTCCCTTTGGAACACCCTTCCCCTGCCTTGCACTGCCTCCTGACCTCCGCTCACTCCAAACTCACTCCAAACTCACAGCTTCCAAGAATCTTTGTTTCTATACAGTTTCACCTCCATTGTCCCAACCCTGCAATGTAGTAGAAAAGGTTCTACATATTTCTGTTGAATAAATGAGCTACAACGGTCATCTCTGGAGCAGAATTTCTCAATTTGTTATTTACAGAAGTGCTGCACAAATGAACGAGATCATAACGGAACCAATAATTATAGGGCCAGTATTAAAGAAATCACTTTCACTTATCCTTATTCAAAAACACTTGTTTCTTATGCAAAACATTCACATTTAAAGAAGAGCTTCAGGGACATATTTACAGTTTTCCAGCAATGTGAATGTTTCACCCAGTTGGGGATGGAAGTCACTTGATTCTCTTCTATTTGTGGTGGCAGGAACGAGATTCCACTGTCAGGTGCCCCTGCCCCAAATGGGCCCCCAAAGAAATGGGTTCCTAATTAAAAGAGAAGCTTCAAAAGAAGCTCAAGTGCTTATTATTTTTATTTATTTATTTATTTTTGTTTTATGAGTATTACACTGGCCTTTATGTAAGTGAACCTGTGTCATGCAATGCCCCATGGAGGACAGAAGAACCGGGTCTTGGAACCCTGGAATTGGAGTTACAGATGGTTGTTAGCTGCCATGTGGGTGCTGGAATTCCAATCTGGGTCTTTTGCAAGAGTTGCCAGTGCTCTTAACTACCGAGCCATCTCTCCAGCCCTAATTGCTTATTATTTTCAGACACAAATTTACATCCTAGCAGTTAGAAAACTCAGTAAAAAGTTTTATTCTCACATACAATGATAATCTATCGACAGCATGCAAATCTGCTACTTTACGTTCATTCTCATTTGGGTCCCATTTTAGTAACTAAGGTTATTTTTCATTCTATGAAAACTATAAGCCAGAACTAAATATACACAGTCTATCAATAAAAATAAATATATGCCAGTCTATTGATAAAAATAAATAGAAAACTGAGACATTTGAGAGACTCTGCAAGAAGAGGACACTACGGCAGTGAATTCACTGGCTTTCCCTTTCATTTATCCCACAATTACCACCTAGTCACTGCCAGGCTGGAGGCCTCAGAGTCCTCCTAAAATGACCTCAAGGCACATTTACAACTCAACAATATTCTTTTCGAAACTAAGAAGAATTGCTATCTCCCAAACTGAAGAGCATTTCTATGGATACATAAAAGTTGCAAAAAGTGAAGTAAACCATGTCTTCCCAGCATAGCCTTTCAATAACCAAGTTTGCAAATTTACCTGCACACCTGTGACCACAATCCCTTTCTCATGTTCCCTGTTTTGGTCACATCTCTGAGAGATAACCTGCTTCAATATAACTCTCAAGAGCAACAAGATTTCCATTTATTAACAAAGTTTTATTTTTTAATTAATTTACTTTTATTGTTTGTACATGGGTGTATGTGCATGATAAGTGGGCGTGTGGGTCCAAATCCTTTACTTTGTATTTAAAATCAAACCCCATTCTGAGACAGATTTTGTTTTGCTTTACTACTTTACACTAAGTACCTTCAAATAGGAGGACTTGAATTATTACCCAGAACCCATGGTAATAATTATAAGCAGGTTATAAGCAGAGATGGTGGCTTATAACCCCAGCACTGTGATGCAGAGCTAGGAAGATCCCTGGGTTTTGCTGGCCAGGTAGTCTAGCCTAATTGGTGAGCTGCAAGCTCAACTAGAGACACTGTCTCAGAAACAATGTGAAGGGCAAGACAGATGGCTCAGGGGGTCAAGAACTGCCACAAGTTCTCCTCAGACCTCCATGTGCAACAAAACACACAAGACAAATAAATGTCAGGAAACTTAAGGTGGGCAGCTGGTGAGACAGCACAACAGGTAAAGGCCCATGGTGCACAAACCTGGTGACCTGAGTTCCACCCTTAGAACTCATATAAAGTTGAGAGAGTGAAGTCCACAAAGGCGTCTTCTGACCTCCACAAACGCATCATGCACACACACCCAATAATAGTAGACAAATAGAAATGTAAAATAATAGAGTGAAAAACAATTTTGGCTAACACTGATCTTGACCTCTGCCCTATGCCTGTCTGTGTATACACAGGTACGCATGCAGGCACAAGCACGTGAGCATGTATACACAGATATAGAACACATACAAAGTATCAGTATTTTATTCCTTTGGTGATTAACCCATTTCAAAACATTTTTAACCACAGAAAGCTTGACCTTCTACATGTGGAAATGGAGCTATGTGCCACTGTTACAAGTATCTGGGTAATAAAGTTAAGTCATTTTTACCTTCGTTCTGGTGTCAATATCTGCACTGCGGGCCAGCAGTTCTTCAGCCATTCGGATGTGCCCCCTAAGTACGGCATGGTGGAGTGTGTTTTGTCCATATACATTCATGACGTGTGGATCAGTGCTGAGGTTAATTAAAATCGATGTGCATTCTTTATGGTCCCGCTGTACAGCCTGTGATTATTGTACACAGAAATAAATTATCAATTCAAAGAATCCAAGATAAACATTCCAAATACGTCACTGAATAATTACCCTTAAGTGAAATAAAATTTTATTCTAAGTATATTTACCCCTTCTTTTGAGACAAGGATCTGCTTAGGTAAGCCCAGCCTTGCCTCAATTCAAAATCTTCCTGCCTCGGGCTCCCATCATAGGATTACAGGTGTGTGTCAGCACACCTGCATAGTGTTTTCAAATATTTCATTTTTGAAAATTTCATACAGGAATAGTGTATTTGCATTAGTGTCACCGCCTCCGATCTCCCTCCTACTCCTGTGTCAACCCCATCCCTCTCAATTTCTCCTCCTCTTCTTTGTTACATATACACCATATGTTAATGTATATGTATATATATGTATACACATACCAAGACCACGTAGTGGAGGTGGATTTTGTGTACCTGTGTTTAGGCTTGCCCACTTGGGATCAGATAACATATCATGGAATTAGTCCCTGGAAAAAAATGATTCTCCCTCCCTCAGCATCCATTGATTACCTGCAGTTCATATTTAGAGGTGGGATTCCATGAACCATCCCCCGTCTTGGCATATCAATTGGTTTTGACCTCATGAAGACCTGGTTAGACTGCAATACATTGGAGATCTCACTAGGGCAAATTCCCTATCATATCTAGAAAGCATTAACTAGCAGCACACACCTAGATATTCTAAGCTTTTAATGCTAATCCATCTCAACTGAAACTGTGGCCCATTATCCACCTTAATTAGGAGTGTGTTCTTTTCATCACTGTGGGCATTTGTGTTGTAAGTTTTCTCAATGAGGAGCCATACCACATCTCAATGGTCATGAGTACACGCAAAATGCAGAGTGATCCTGTGGAAAGGAGAGGGGGTTTTAGGAACTTGGAGAACTAGGTCAAAGCACCTTCATCCAGACAATTGTAAGTATTAGATAGCAGGTAATAAGTCCTGATGCAAGGGAAGCCATTGGAGTTTCCTTACTTCTCTACTTTTGTATTTATTCAGAGTAGTAGTGATACAGTGCATGGCCTGCCCCATTCAAGGCAAGTGTTCTACAAGTGAGGTGCATCCATGCTAGACCACCATGTCTGAATAAAAGGAACAATTGAAAATAAAATTTTAATTCTACTCTAATCTCTGTTACCTACTACCTACTTCTCATGCACCTAGGAGCTCAGTGACAATGGGGATTAAAAATAGGAGCCATCTTTCAGAACACAACTCTCATGCTTCAATGAGATTCTCCATAAAGTATACAGAACTGAACCTAGCACCTAAGAGTTAGCTCAGAATATGGTAGAATCACTATTCCTACTGCCAACAAACATAGTATTTCAATTGGGTGAAATAACAAATTATACCTATTTTGCAGATGCAACATTTTTGTATTCAAATAAGTTTTAGATTTCTTGAACTAAGAAAGGGTCAACTATATTAGCCAGACTGGACTAGATCTTGAAATCCTCCTAACTCAACTTCTAAAAGCTCCAACTGCAGGCACATGCCACCATGGCTGCCTTTAATGCTCTTTATTTCAAACGCTGCCGTGTGGTCAATAAAGCGCTCTAAAAGAGGTAACATAGATGAATTGGAACCCGGCAAGCTTTGTTTTTGTTTTGCTTCTCACAAAGAAGGCTTTAATGTAGACTCCTCCAAGATGTGAGAGTTCTCATAACCTAGAAGTCTGAGGCGGGAAGAAAATCCAGCAGCATTAGGAAAGCAGGCCCCCATTCTCCTCAACCCTCTCTCAGGACCCACATCTGGAAAAGTGTAACTCCTCCCTTGCCTGTCCCCAACTGCCCCTCCTTCTATCCTTCACCTCTCCCGGGCCCTATTACCTGTCCCTCTAGTCTGGTAGATCCACGCGCTCCACTGTAATTACAGCACCTACACTTGCGGCCCGCTGGACGTGTCCCACAGGAACATATCCAATGGGGTGTCTCCTATCATATTGCAAACATCCATAGCCCCTGAAGGCCCCAACGAAGTGGGTATACCACCTGGTACGGGGTATGCCACTGTGAAGACAGCGGTAGTAGCTATTATGAATGTAGGCATCGTACTCGACGTCCTGCATGGCGAGGGGCGGGCGAGGGCAGGCGAGGCCGCCCAGGACCTCCCTGCCCTCTTCCTCCGCTGTTTCTTTTCCCCTAAACCCTAGAACCTTGACAGAAAACCTAAAATTCACCACTGCGCCACAGGAGTATCCCACCAGGGATGGTCTGTGGTTCAGCAACTAACCGCAGTGAACTCTGTCACCTAGCAACGCCCAAACAGAACTGTGCCTAGTCAGTGACTTTCAGTGTTCCATTGTTCACAGATTACATCACTAGCAACCCTGCTAAGCACATAGGTGTTCGCCTCAGACACCAATGACAGTAGTCTAGCCAATGGCTCTCAGAACGCACATACAAAGCTCTGCCGGTCCATCCCAGCTCCAGAGATGTGCCTTGCCTTGCCTGGTCAAGTCAGGGCAGGGTTCAGATGCCTCCCAGCCCTGCAGCTCTTGCCACCTGTGAAGGCCTAGGGATTGCAAATATGTGCATAAATAACTAAACTCATTCTGTCTAGCAATTACCATATTATTTCTGTTGAATCCTGCATACTAGAAGCTACACTGGAATCATAAACTACTTTGGGAATCTTTCCCCATGTGGGAAAATAGTTTGGTATTTCATTGTCCACAACTCCAATCTATACTTTCAAAAAAATACAACTCAGCATTTAGGGATGAGGCAGGAGGCTTCAAGGCTAACCTAGGTTACACAATGTGAGACCCTGTTTCAAAACTTAATATGCCAAGCATGGTGGCACACACCTTCAATCCAAGCACTCAGTTTCAGAGACAGGCATATCTCTATGAGATACAGGCCAGCCTAGTCTACATAGCCAGTTCCAGGCCAGGTGTGCCGACAAGGAGACCTCTGTCTCAAAAGGTATAGGAATAAACAGAAAACCCCAAACTCAACACCACCAACAAAACCCCACAAAACTCAATACAACAAAATGTAAACAGCAGAAGAGAAGGAAGAAGGAAAGCATAAGTGCAATAAATAATGACACTATTTCCAGGTGGAGCGGTGCACACCGGTAATTCCCACAGGTATCAGAAGCAAGATTTTCCCGAGGTACAGGCCAGCAAGGTAGATTTCCTGGAAGGAAAGGAAGACAAGGAGGAGGGAGGGGCTGGGTATACAACTATTGACTTCACTGCCATTCTTGGCTATGTAGCCAGGCTTAACCCTGTAATTTAGGGTTAGCATATGGTAGATGAGACCCTTTCAAGAAAGATAAGAGATGGAGAGAAGAGGGAGGAAGGGGGGGAGGAGGAGGAGGAGGAAATGAAGAAAGGACCATACCATTATTAAATCATTTTTCAGACTTGTTCTATTGTCTGAAGTACCATATCATCTCTCAGAGAGGTGTGAACCAGTCTGGAAAGTCTACGTAGGACACTCCCAGGTTTTCCATGGGAAGGGAAGGAGTATGAGTTGAGATTCAGTATGCATTCCATCACTTAGCTATAGCCCTAAACAAGTGTGTTTTCTTTAACTTTGTATTTGGAGATAATGACAAATAAACATGCTATTGTGATAATACAAAGATTCCATATACCTTTGGTTTTTGTTTTGGCTTTTTTTTTTTAATTTTGAGACAAAGTCTCATTATGTAGCATTGATTAGCCTGGAAATCACTAAGTAGACTTGAGTGGCCTCAAACTTACAGAGATCTGCCAGGTTCCAGTTGAAGGAAAATGATGGTAGATTGAACATAGAAAACAATTTGGGGGCCTCTCATATATTATTTATTCCCACCTGCATTTTCTTTCCTCCTCAGTAGATTAAAAACTATTTTTGATTCTTTGAGAATTTCACACAGTGTGTTCTGTTCATATTCAGAACCCCTCCTTCATCTCCGCTCCCATCCTACTATCTTCCCTCTGACATCATGGCCTCTATTATTCTTCTTTTCTTAAGGCCTATGTGGTCGAATCTGTGTTCCTCAAATGTTCTTGGGTTGTGGATCCATCACCTGGAGTCTGGTCAACCTACCAGGAAACAAAGCCTTCAAGAAAAAGATGCCTGTCCCTCTGCAGCAGGCATCAATTGCTGAAAGAACCTCATCCATGGCAGGGGCTGCTTGCCCAACTCTCCCATGCATGCCAGGTTTTTGTCTGACTTGGGCTTACATATATTGTCATATTGTGCATATTGTCACATATGCTATGGGTTCATATGTGCAACTTCCCTGTTATGTCCAGACAACATGATCTCCTTGCAATCATCCACCACCTCTGGCTCTTAAAATTTTTTCTGCCCATTCTTCCACAGTAATCCCAGAGCCTTGGGAGGAGAGGGTGTGATACAGGTGTCCATTTTAGGACTGGACACTCCAAAATTTCTTATTCTTATTCTCTACACACTGTCCATGCACTAAAATCAAGTCAGCTTTATCCCTTAGATGCAGGGATGGCTCAATATACATAAGTCAATAAATGTAATAAGACATATAAATGGACTTAAAGACAAAAACCACATTTGTCATCTCAATAGACACAGAAAAGGCCTCTGACAAAATCCAACATGAGTAGGGGCTGAGACTTCAACAGACTGCCTAACGGTGCCTGGATCCGGCCTCTGTGTGGTGGTGAGCTTCCCCAAACTGTGCCATACCCAACCCCTAATTGGAACCATGTGAGACCTCCCCACGTCACCAGGGGTAGACCTCTGTGCCCTATGGTGTGGGGAGAGGTCTTAGCAGACTGCCTCAGAGTGCCAAAACCAGACCTCCCCTTAGGGAACTTCCCAAATTGTGCTGTGATTTTCTGCTAGTAGGGGTCCAAACTTTAGAAAGAAGCCTGAGTGTACCTGACTGGAGCTGACTTGAGCCTCTGTGGGAGTTCTGAGTAGCTGATCTGAAGTCATCAGTTCCCTCCAAAATAAAATCTGAGAGAACTTGAAACCTAGACCAACCAGCTTTATATACCCAATAAAAAAACAACTAAGGCACACCAGTGATACAAACAGAAGCAAATTTCAACTCAACAAAAGAAGGCTTGAGTTTCATGCCAGAATCACAAACAACAAAAGAAATCCACATGCCAAAATCACAATGGAAAAATAATATGGAAAAACAAAACAGTATGTTTCCACCAAACTCCACCAGTCCTGTAGAGTTCTACAAGAAGAAGCCCCTAGAGATAACCCAGGACACAGAATATTAAAAAAAATTTAAAGAACACACAAGCAAACAAATCAAAGAACTAAAATAGGATAGGAATAAAATTGTCACTGAATTCACAAAAGACATAGAAACATTGAAGAAAACTCAGGCTGAAAAGAAGGAAGTGAACCACTCAATAAGCCAATTTGAAATGACAGGAGTAGAATGAATGAAATGGAAACCAGAATATCAACACCAGAGGACAAAGCTGAAGAATTAGACTGCTCAAGCAAAGATTATGAATTTTTTTTTAAAAACACAGGAATGGAATATGCAGGAAATGTGGGATACCATGAAAAGACCAAATCTATGTATCATAGGCATAGAGAAAGGAAAGAATTTCAGGTTAATGACATTGATCAGATCTTGAACAGGAGTGTAGTAGATAATTCCTCAAAATTAAGGAAAGGCATCCCCATACGAATACAAGAAGCACATAGAACGCCAAATAGACTGGACCAGAAAAGAAACTCCTCATAGCATATCATAGTAAAACAGTAAATGTACAGAGCAAAGAGAGAATACTGAAAGCTACAAAAGAAAAATAAGTCAAATATAAAGGAAAACCCATCAGAATAACAGCTGACTTTTCAGTGCAAACCATGAAAGACAGAAAAGCCTGTATGTACCAAGGAATTTCCAGTTCTAAATGACCAAAGATGCCAATTCAGAATACTCTACCCATCAAAAATGTCTCTAGTAGTGGAAAAACAAAGAAAAATCTCCTACCACACGAATAGTCTGTAAGAATACATGTCCACAAAACCAGCCCTTTAAAGAATACTTGAAGCCTCCTGTCTGTCTCTTCTGCCCTGGGAGCAGCTCTCCTGCCTTCACCCCTCACCCCTGAAAATGTATACCTGCTCCAAGTTCCTCTCTACCCGTTCCTTGGTGCAGAGTACCTTCCAGCTACTGAGTCGACCTCTACTTGCAGTGGTGTTGAACTGACCAGACATTGGCAGATGAGAGCCCCTGCACCTTGGCAGTCCCACATCCCCTGACCTCACTCATCCCTAGCCACAGCTTCCAAACCAGCGCCATTTCAAGGGACATCGACACAGCAGCCAAGTTCACTGGGGCTGGGGCAGCCACCATTGGGGTGGCTGGCTCTGCGGCTAGGATTGGGACTGTGTTTGGGAGCCTTATCATTGGTTATGCCAGGAACCCATCTCTGAAGCAACAGTTCATCTCCTATGCAATTCTGGGCTTTGCCCTCTCAGAGGCCATGGGGCTCTTTTGCCTAATGGTGGCCTTTCTGATCCTCTTCACCATGTGAAACAGCTGTCTCCACCTCCCATAGTTCTTTCTCCCAGGTCCCGTCTGCCCTGCATGTTCCTTTTCCCGAGACTCTCCAGGAAGTCTGGGGAAAGTGGTTGGCTCAGGGTTTGACAGAGACAAGACAATAAATACTGTATTAATAAGATGTAAAAAAAAAAAAGAATACTTGAAGCAATACGAAGAAATAGGATATGGGTAACAGAAAGAAACTAAATGAAGCTATAATCGTGGAAACACAAAATTAGACAAAGAATTCACACAGTAATCAAAATGATGGCAACTAATACACATCTTTAAATAATAACTTTAAATGTGAATGGAAAAGACACAAGCTAGTTGAATAGATTAAGAAACAAAATCCAGGGCTGGAGAGATGGCTCAGTGGTTAAGAACACTGGTTGTTCTTGCAGAAGACCCGGGTTCAAATCCCAGCACCCACATGGCAGCTAACAACTGTCCGTAACTCCAGTCCCAGGGGATCCGACAGTCTCTTCTGACCTCTGCAGACACTGCACGACATGGGTGCACTTACCTACATGCAGACAATACACACACACATACATAAAATAAAAATGATAAATAAATTTTTTTTTAAAACGAAAAAAAATTCATCTTTTTGTTGTCTGCAAGAAACCCATCTAACCTTCAAGGACAGGAACTACCTTAAGGTGACAGGCTGGAAAAGAATATTTCAAGCAAATGGCACTAAGAAACAAGCAGGGGTTGCAATTCTAATATCTAACAAAATAGAATTCAAACTAAAACTAATCAGAAGACACAAACAGGGTAACTTCATTCTGAACAATTAACCAAGAAGATAGTACAATTATGAACATATATGCACCAAACTCTGGTGCACCCAAATTCATAAAAACAACACTACAGCATCTAAGACATAGATTATGCTCAACTCAGTAATAGTCGGGGACTTCAATACGCCACTATATCCATTAGACAAGTCAATTGGACATAGAATAAACAGAGAGACATCTGAATTAAATGATACCATACATCAAAGAGACCTAACAGACATCTTCTGAATATTTCACCCAAGCATCAAAGAATACACTTTCTATTCAGCAGCCCATGGAACTTTCTTAAAAATTGACCACATTCTTGGTCACAAAACAAACCTAAATAAATACAAAAAAAGTTGAAATAATTTTATGCATTCTATCACACCATAAAGAGATTAAGCAACATACTCCTGAATGACGAGTGGCTCAAAGGTGAAATTAGGAAAGAAATAAACATATT
>NW_008340652.1:457174-460167 GCF_000622305.1 Nannospalax galili
CAACCAACGTCAAACCTAGTAAAGGAGAAGAAATAATAAAAATCTGAGAAGAAATCAATGAACTAGAAACACAGGCAACAATAAAAACAATCAATGAATCTAAGAGCTGGTTCTTTGAAAAGCTAAACAAGATAGACAGATGATTAGCCCAGTTAACCGAAAGAAAGAGCAAATCCAAATCAACAAAATCAGAGATGAAAGGGGAAACAGCACAACAGATACCCAAAAGATCCAGACCATTATAAGGGAATATTTAAAAAACCTATATGCTACTAAAATTGAAAATCTAAAAGAAATGGATGGATACCTAAAATCATGCAAAACACCAAGAAGAGATCAACAGTTTAAACAGACCCATAACATATATAGGGAAATTGAAAGAGTAATACAAAACCTCCCGACTAAAAAAAGCCCAGCCCAGATGGAATTACAGCAGAATTCTACTAGACATTTAAAGATGATCTCCAACCAATACTACTGAAAGCATTCAAAATGGTAGAAGCAGAGGGAGAACTCCAAGTTCCTTCTACGAAGCCAGCAACACTCTAATATCCAAACCAGGTAAAGACACAACCAAAAAAGAAAATTATAGACCCATATCCTTAATGAACATAGATGCAAAAATTCTCAAAAAAATACTTGTAAACCACATATAGACACACATCAAAAATATCTTTCAACATGATCAAATAGGCTTTATTCCAGAGATACAGGGATGGGTCAGTACACGCAAGTCAATAATCATCATAAATCATATAAATGGACTCTAAGATAAAAAAAACACATCATCGCCAGGCATGGTGGTGCACGCCTTTAATCCCAGCACTCGGGGGGGGGGCAGAGGCAAGCAGATCTCTGTGAGTTCAAGGCCAGCCTGGTCTACATAGGGAGTTCCAGAACAGCTGGGGCTACAAGGAGACCCTGTCTCAAAAAAGACCCCATAAAAACCCACATCATCATCTCAAAAGGTGCAGAAAAAGCCTTTGAGAAAATTCAACATGCATTCATGATAAAACTCCTAAAGGGAATAGGACCGGAAGGAACATACCTCAACATATTTAAAGCTATATACAACAAACCCACAGCCAACATCCTTCTAAATGGAAAAAAACCGGAAGCATTCCCATTAAAATCAGGAAACAGAAAAGGCTGTCCACTATCTCCACTCCTTTTTTCAATAGAGTGCTCACAACTCTTGCTAGAGCAATAAGAAAAGAGAAGGAAATTAATGGAGTACTAATAGGCAAAGGAGAGGTCAAATTATCCCTTTTGGCAGATGAAATGATACTATACCTAAGAGATGCCAAAAACTCCACCCTAAAACTCCTAGAAATGATTAACGCTTTCAGTAAAGTAGCAGGCTACAAAATTATTCTATAAAAATCTGTTTTTTTCCATATACCAATAACAAGCAACTGGAGAAAGAGTAGAGGGAAACCCTCTCATTCACAATAGCCTCAAAAAATACCTCGGAATTAACCTAACCAAAGACATCAAAGACCTCTACAACAAAGATTTTAAATCTTTAAAGGAAGAGATTGAGGAAGACAGCAGAAGATGGAAGGACTTCTCATGCTTATAGATGAAGAATTAGTGTGGTGAAAATGACTATCCTACCAAAAGCAATATAGAGATTCAATGCAATCCCAATCAAAATCCCATGATATACTTCACAGAATTGGAAAAAAAATCCTTAAACTGATAGGGAAGCACAGAAGACCCCCAGATAGCCAAAGCAGCCCTGAGCACAAAAAGCAATGCTGGGGGAATTACTCTGTGATTTTCAAATTATACTACTGAGCTATAGTCAGAAAAACAGCATGGTACTGGCAAACAAATAGACACACAGATCAATGAAACATAATTGAAGACCCAAATATGAATACACAAAATTTCAGCACCTGATATTTGACAAAGGTGCCAAGAACACACATTGGAGGAAAGACAGCATCTTCAACAAATGGTGCTGGCAAAACTGGATCTCCACCTGTAGAAGAATTAAACTAGATTCTTTATCTTTCACCTTCTACAAAAGACAACTCCAAATGGATCAAACACCTCAATGTGAAACTGGAAACGGAAGTATTAAAAGATAACATTGGCAGTAACCTACAAGACATAGGTACAGGAAAGGACATTCTGAATCAGACACCAGTTGCTCAGGAATTAAGATCAACAAGCAAGAAGTGTAATCTCATTAAACTAAAAAGCTTCTGTACAGCAAAAAAAAATCAAGAAAGTGAAGAGAAAACCCATAGAGTGGGAAAAAAATCTCAACCAGTGACACATCTGACAGAAGTTTAACATCCAGAATATATAAAGAACTCAAAAAACAATCAAGAAAAAAAATGACCCAATTAAAAGATGGGCTAGATGTCTAAACAGAGAATTTTTTCAAAGGAAGAAATAAAGATGACAAACATCTTTAAGAGTGTTCAACAATGGCCCTCACCTCCCTCTGCTTCCAGGGCCTGCAGGACGCGCCGCAGTACTCTCTCCTACCTACCAGCAGGCCTCTCTCTGGGACCAACCCAGCTCCTCAGTACAGTCCCCAGGAGTCCTTGAGGCCTCTTCCCACCCCATCTGCCTTTGCATCTCTGGGTGGCATAGCCACCAGCTGCCCTACACCAGCATCTTTCCTGGGCAAGACTCCTAGGCCAGTTCAACCCCCAAATTCCTCAGGCCAAAATCATTCCTGGAGGGATCCAGACCTTAGGAGAAAGCCTGAAAACATCTGACCTTCATCTGAATTGAGCCTCTGTGTGAATTCCTGAAGACAAAAGCAATCCGGCCACTCCAATATGAAATCAAAAGAGAGAACCGGAAGTTTAGACGAACCAGCCTTTCATGCCCAAAAAGTAAACCACAAATACACATAAAGTTCACAAAAAGAAGCAGACCTAAACTTGAAGGCCTGAGTCTCACACAAGAATCAGAAACTACAAAAGAAATTCACATGTCAAAATCACAGAGAAAAAATAGTAACATGAAAA
>NW_008340652.1:460519-462046 GCF_000622305.1 Nannospalax galili
AGGAAGCACAAGAATGGAATATGCAGGAATTGTGTGACACCATAAAAAGACCAAACTTATGAATCACGGGCATACAGGAAGGAGAAGGATCCCAGGATAATGGTATGGACCGGATCTTCAACAGAACTGTGGAAGAAAATTTCCCAAAATTAAAGAAAGACATGCCCATACAAATACAAAAAGCATGTAGAACACAAAACAGACAGGACCAGAAAAGAAACTCCATGGCTCATCATAGTAAAAACACTACACGTACAAAACAAAGAGACAATTCTGAAAGCTGCAAAAGAGAAACAACAAGTCACATATAAAGGAAAACCCATTAGGATCACAGATGATTTTTTCAGTGCAAACTATGAGAGCCAGAAGAGCCTGGACCAAAGTATTCCCAGTTTTAAATGACCACAGATGCCAACCCAGACTACTACACACAGCCAAAATGTCTATTATAGTCGAAGGGGAAAGAAGCAACCTAAGTGTCCCTCAGTTGACGATGAGTGGATAATGAAAATGTGGTTCATTTATACGATGGAGTTTTACTCACTACTAAGTGAAGTAACACAGACTCAAAAAAAAAAAAATCGACATATATTCTCACTCATATGTGGATCCTAGAACCAAACCCTGACAAGTATGTATCCAGACATAAAACAGACTCAGAAAAAAATTGACATACATACAGGAACCAGGATAATGGAAAGGAAACAGGGAGGTAAAGGAAAAGAACCTGAAAGAGAAGAACAGTAGGAAACAGTCCTTAATAAGGGAGACATGGATAAAAAATGGGTTAGTTTAAGGGAGGGGGAGGGAAGAGTATACAAGGAACCTAGGGATAAAGGGAAAGAAGGAGCTCAAGAGAGGTAGGACCATAGGAGAAGGGTATTAGTAAAGGAAAAAGGGGGGAAATGGGGACACCTTAAGTGGGAAAACCATGACGGAATGGAGGGACAATGCGAGAGATAAACAATGCCTAGCTAGTTTTAAAAACCAGAGGGAACCATATTATTCCTATAACCTACAAATTATACATAGAAGATCAAGAAATATATGTCTAGGTAAGGTTTATCTGAGCACAACTTGTCTTTGCCCAAGATTTATCTACATGACACACAGTAATTAAAAGTACCAGACTGGTGGAACTAAACTTCTTGGATGTTTAACAGACATACTTTGAGGCCTATAATAATTTGGTCAGAGGGACACAAAGGACACTTTTTGCTCCCTGCCCTCCTAGGTTAACTAGTTCCAGGGGACTATGAGCATCAAAATGTCCTATAATGGTGGTGGGTCACCTGTCCTCTTGATCAAGGAGGCCGAGGAGATCCCACCAGATGAACTTGAGCCAGTGTCCAGTCTACAAAGGGAAGGGTCAACACAGAGGAATCATTTCCTCCATGCTTCCAAGCGAAGCCAACAATGGTCGAGTAGGTCCTTTGACTTATCTTCACATAGTCGGAACTGGTAAAAGAACAGAAAGGGTCAGGGGCTCCTCCCAAGCCCATGTGACCCCTGAGGAACAGATCCTCA
>NW_008340652.1:468289-472324 GCF_000622305.1 Nannospalax galili
GCAGACCCCAATCTTATCCAAAGGAATATTGACAACTGATTACTGCTAGATGAGGAAAAGCTGACCCTCCTAAAACAAAGACCCCTAGGTAGGCTGACTAGATTCACCAGAAGGGCAAGTAGTGGGGAATGGCTGTGTTTGCCGACAACACAGCAGACAGTAGCAGGGATATCAGAGTGTATGGGCTCTAGTTGGGGGAGGGAGGCTATGGGAGGGTGCTATCTGGGAAGTGGGTATAAAAAAAAAAAAGAAAGTGTTCACCAACATTAGTAATTATGGAAATGCAAATTAAAAATGATCTTAAGGTTTCACCTTACCCCAGTCAGACTGGCTAAGATCAAGAGAACAAATGATACCAAATGCTGGTGAGGATATGGAGAAGGGGAGCATTCATTCACTGCTGATGGGATTGCAAACTCGTGAAAGTCCTATGGAAAGCAGTGTGGAGAACTCTTAAAAACTAAAAATCTATGCCAGGCATGTTGGTGCACACCTTTAATCCCAGCACTCGGGAGGAAGAGGCAAGTGGATCTCTGTGAGTTCAAGGCCAGCCTGGTCCACATAGTGAGTTCCAGGAGAGCTAGGGCTACAAGGAGACTCTGTCTCAAAAAAGACAAAACACACACACACACACACACACACACACACAACTAAAAATCTACCATACTACCAGGTTATACCACCCCTTGGCTTATACCCAAAGGACTCATCCTGTTTGTTGCTGCTCTTTTCACAAAAGCTATAGCAACCTCAGTGCCCCTGAACTGATGAGTGGTTAACAAAAATGTGGTACATTTACACAATGGAATTATACTCACCTATAAAGAAAGATGAAATAATTAACTCTGCAGGTAAATGGATGGATCTAGAAACTGTTATACTAAGCAAAGTATCAGGCTCAGAAAAAACATGTATGTTCTCCCCTCATTTTGGATCCTAGCACCAAATCCTTATAAGTGAGTACATACCCTGATATAACTGCGGGAACCAGGACAAATGGAAGAAAAACAGGGAAGTAAAGGAAAGAAGGAACCCAAGAGAGAATAGTAGGAGACAAATGTAGGGTAGAAATGTGTAAAATTCAACTAGGGTAGAAATGAGTAAAAATGGGGTAGTTAAAGGGGAGCAGGAGAAGAAGAGCTATACAAAGAACTATGGGAATAAAGGGTAAGAAGGAGCTCAAAAAGGTGGGACCATAGCATACAAAAATTCGTCGAGAAATGGGGAAAATGGGAACAGTTTAAATGGGAAGGGTGGGTAGGGAGGATAAGACAGGGAGAGAAAGAGGAGACATAAATAGTGCCTAGCTGGTATAAAAACCAAAAGGAATCATATTAGTCCAAAAACCTACTGAAAATTACACATACCGTATCCCTACGTCAGTCTGTTGAGTATAGGAGAAGGCTACAAGAAACAGTGCCAGACAGAAGACACCTTCCTTTGAATTGATGACCAGCCCAAGAGAATCCCAGCATTACACAGACTATTGCCACAATACATGATTGCCTCCCAAAACTTGATGGTAAGTCCTACTGCTGAAGATAGGACATACATTGGATACAGGATTTGGAACAATGGAGCTGGAACTAACCTGGAAGCCACCTGCCCTGAAGGCTAGCTCTCACAGCTTTGGAGAGGGCTACACAAGCTGCTAAGGGAGAACATCAATCTATGATCCAACCCTAGCTCCAACGTCTAAACACCACATCAGTGATCAGCACAGCAAACAACATTGGTGCTATAGTGGCACTTTTATCTTGGGGGTAATCAACAGCTACGTAATAGGACTTAAAGCCAACTCAGTGGGAGGAAACTCATGTCTGGTACTGTAAATCTAGCCAAATACATACAGCTGGGGAGGTCACATATCTTAGAGAAAACCCCAAGGCTCTCATATCCCTAGACAAGTGTAATTTCTTACTATGTGAAAAATATGGATACTTACATTTACAGACAAGTATGCCAGTCACCACCCATCAACATAGCTTCTTTTTCAACAGATTATTACACAGTTACACCACTGGTCACACACAGAGATTACTTTCCTCCTTGAAGGGAAGAGCCTTGAATTGCCCTGCTATGGGAGTCCTACTAGAAAACTAGGCTGCTAAGCTGGACCCTAAAGATCAGCCATTGGAAAGTCCTGATCTCCAAATTTTACTGATGGGCACCCAGCTGTTTGATCTCTAAGGAAATCTCTGATTTATTACATGCAGTCCTGCTCCCCTGAAGACGTTGCAGTCATGTAGTGATTAGGGCACCAGAGAGGAGAGGACCCAATAATTTTAGAGAAACACTGGGCAGGTGCTGCATCCAAAGCTGTAGCACTTAAAGGACTTTTCTGCCCTTTGGGAGGACTCCTTCTTACCCCCAGGAGTGGATGTCCCTCTGAGATAGAGGAAGCTGAAGGTTATGGTTGCAGTCTAGAAACTGCAAATGGCAGGTTGCCCCTGATGGACATTTATAGCTGCCCCAAACTCTACAATGGAAAATATTTAAGTTCTGGCACCTACCGTACTATCTAGGAACAGAAAATTCAGGTAACAAAGATGTTCATGGGAAAAGGATCAAGCGTTGTAACTCAAAAGTTAAAGGACGCAACAGAAGAATGGCGAGGAATAACCCCACTTTTCTAGTGTATTTTTATGTGATGAAAACCAAAGGTCAGGATCTACACCATATTAACAACTTTTGGGGACCTGAGGCATTTATTCCTAAATGATGTATTTCTTACACTAGAAACTATCGCATACTGGAGCTGGAGAGACGGCTTAGCAGTTAAGAGCAATGGCTGTTTTTCCAGAGGACCAGAGTTTGGGTTGCAGCTGCCACAGGGAGGATAACAATCTGGGACTCCAGTGATTCTAGACTTTGTCAATCTGAATGTCAACACTACCATCATATCTGGGTAAAGCCAAACACTGAGGCTCTCTGGTCCCTGGGCTGGTGAGTGTGGAGAGCAGAGAACAACAGAGTTGCCTGTACCCTCACCTCAACTCCCATGAAGAGAAATGAAGGCTCTCTTCCAGACTGTCAGGGGAATATGAGGCAGCTCCATCTTACTCTCCACAAAGATTTGCTCTTTGCTCTAATTCTACTGGGCCTCTCCAGAAATCTTTATCAGCTATGACTTATCAGCTGAGCGTCTTCACCTCTTCCCTGTTCAATTTCGGTGCACCATCCTCCATCTTTGAGGACGTGTCTGGTAACCCAGACCAGCTTTCAACACAAACCCTGGAAACTCCCTTTCAAACCAGTCTCCCATTACTCCTGTCTCCTCTTAGGACCCTTCTCTCCCATTTCAAAAAGTTGATGGCATTTATCACACACAATAACTTGTCTAGCATGGAGAAAGTGAAGAATCACTACTTTGGGTTACATCCCCTCTTCTCACAGCAGCATAAACTGGCTGCTGGAAGGCCCTGCACACCTGCTTCATTCATTTACTTGGACAGCTCTTGAGCAAAGGCCTGGCATTGCTTACACCTGAATCTATGGCTGGGCATCTTCCCAAGGAAACCAGTGAAGGCACAAATACCTCACAGCTGACAAGTGGAGCCACCCGGGGAAATGAAGTAGAAGTGTGCAGTCTGCCCAAGCCCGTAGTACACAAGGATCAGTGCCCCCAGCCCCCAAGGAACTAGGAAGTACAGTCAGGAAAGAGGCATGGACAGAGCGGGAGGGGACACATGAGCCTCTCTTAGTGCACTTTTCCTGAGCACCCAGAGTCTCCCCTGGAAGACCCCTGGAGTTTTCCAGCTAACTGTCCTACTTCTCAGGACCAGAGCACTGGACCTTCCCGAAGCAGGCCAACCCCATCTTTCAAGGGCCCCTACCAGCGGTCCTTCGTTTGCAGAGCCTCCGGCCTTGCCCACTTTGCAGAATGTAAACTGACCTCTGACCTCCAGGTCCAACTGCAGCAGCAGCAGTAGCAGCCAGTGAAGAAGTTCCTTCTGGGAAGTCTCAGGGGGACACAGCATCTGATGCAAATCCTCACCCAACTCAGGAGGGCAGCCACACTGCTCTCCAGGCTGC
>NW_008340652.1:472354-473205 GCF_000622305.1 Nannospalax galili
GGGCGGCCGCGCTGCTCTCCCAGCTGGGGGTAGGGGGATGGGGGTCTCCGCACAAGGCTCTCTGCTGGGGGAGGGGCAGCACTGGGGTACCGAGTGCTGCGCTCCCAGCTGGGCAGGCGCTGTGGAGAGCTGCTCTTCAGGGCGGCCTGGCATCGCTCCCACAGCCAGCAGACTTGCTGCGCTCCCAGCTGCGGTTCTCGGTGTGGGCTCCCGCCCGGGGCGACCGTGCTGCGCTCCCGCCTGGGTGGCGGCTGGGGAGGGGCGGCCCGGCAGAGCTCTCGGCTGTAGGGGGGGCGGGCGGCACCAACAACCTCTCACTGCAAGCAGGGCTGCCGCTCTGGTGGGCAACGCTGGGCTCCCTGCAGGGCCAGCGCGGCTGAGAGCTGTACTACACGTTGGGCGGGGGAGGGAAGGGGGGAGGCCACACAGCGCTCTCTGCTGGCGCAGGGGCAGCACTGGGCTACCGGCTGGGCGGCCGAGGCGGAGCGCTGGGGAGAGCTGCTCTTCAGGGCGGCAGGGCATCGCTCCCGCAGCTAGCAACCATGCTGCTCTCCCGGCTGGGGCGCTCCGCTGTGGTCGGCCGCGCTGGGGCTCCTAGCTGAGGGCGGCCGCGCCGAGGTCCGGGATCGGAACGGCCACGCTACTCTCCCGCCTGGGAGGGGGGGGGTTGGGGGGGGCGCAGTGCTCTCGGCTGTGGAGGGGGCAGCGCTGGCCTACCCGCTGGGCGGGCACGCTGCGCGCCTAGCTGAGGGCGGCGGCGCCGAGGTCCCGGATGGGGACGGCCGGACCGAAGTCCCGGATGGAGGCAGTCGCTCTGCGCTCCCGCCTGGGTCGGGATGGGGGGGGGGATG
>NW_008340652.1:475162-475508 GCF_000622305.1 Nannospalax galili
GAAAGTCTATTTCAGAACGTAGTAAGCACATCCTTCATGCCAGAGGCCACATGCACACCCCTCCTGCCATGCTGCAAGGAGTCAGCAGCACTCTTCCTACTCACCCTCTCCAGTTCTAGAACCAAGGGACCCAGGACCCCAACCCACCCGTGCCTGGGGGCTGCATCCCCCATCCCCATCCCCACCTCCAAATCTGCACCTGAGCCTTCCAGCACAGAATGGCACAAAAGACACCAGGGAAGCAGCTGCTGGGCCTGGATGATCACTGGGCGAGTCAGCCAAGTATGGCCAAGGGCTGTGCAGAACAGGGGACTTTTCTGGTGCTCTGTGGTGTCGGGGAATGCCG
>NW_008340652.1:476232-484681 GCF_000622305.1 Nannospalax galili
TTATCAGATCGTTAAAAAAGTAACAACCTGGCACCACTGGTGTTGGAAGTGCTTAATGGGGTGCTTAATGAATCAAGGCCATCTTGACTTGGGATTACAAAGCCGAGCAGAATCTTAAGTGTGTGAGAAAGGCTGACAGTAAAAAAGAAAAACAAACACAGAAAAACAGGAATTTACTGTCTAGTGTCAGGTTGATAAGATAGAAAAATCTGTTGGCAAAATTATGTTTTACTTTCACCTCTGGAACTGTGAATCTTAGCATGACTGTTCTGCGGTTTTTTGTAATCTTTGCTGTATATATTTCAAACCTTGCAACTGTGAAAATTATACTCAGACTTTCATCAAGCTCCTTTTGTGTCTGTTTGTCACTCGCTGACTCCTTGTCCACCCTCTCGACGACCCTGTTCCCATCGAACTGAACTGCCCCGGTCTGGGCTGGTCCGTTGCAGTGTCTTTAAAAAAAAAACGAACCAAAAACCCTCTCAATATAAAAATCTGGCTGTGGGGGGTCAGCGGGCAGGCCCCAGCCCAGAGCCAGGCCCTGAGCCCTGGTGCAATGCAGAGCCAGTCATTCACCACCTCCAATCCTGGGTAGAAAAGGTGGTCTTCAGTAGAGCTAATTTTCAAAGTGAGGTGGTTTCTCTTCCTGTGTGATGAGTTTTCCCATAACAAGTCAGGTAAAATCTTTCCTAAGAATCTGCTCCCCAACCCCATTTCCAGCTCTGTGGGAGAGTGAGACACGGCCCGGCCCAGCCCAGCCTCGTGGTCAGTCTCAGCAACCTCCCGTGGCCAAGGCACGCATGGCCATCAGGTCCTGCTGGAACCAAACCTAAGTGAAGAGGTGAAAGGCGAACACAGAGCAGCTGAGGCGAAGCCCACCTACGAGGGCTGTGAGGCCGGTGCCTGCTCCTCACCAACACTTCCCACTTAAGGCTTTTGTAAGACTGACTCCAGCAGTGTGTTGTTTTAAATCCAGTAGCCATGCTCAAAAAGAAAAACATTCTTCATGTTTTAATTTTATACAGTAGGACCTTAGTAACCAACCAGAAATCAATTTCAACCACCATCAACCCCTAAACTACAGTACCAGGATGGCTGCCTAAAGGCAGGAAAAGGCTGGTTGTAGTCTAATGCCTGCCCAGTACAAGGTGTCTGGCTAACTTTGTCCTAAGGCTAACATTAGTGAATAAGAACAGCATCGTGTGGTGGCTGTGCCCGTCCTTCAGGAGCGCCCCACTTTCAGGTCCAGTTTCACCATTTTCACGATGGCTTCCTCACAGCTGTGGCCCATGTTGAATGTACATTTATGCTGCTGGGGAGACAGTGTAACATACAGACCATATAACCTGAAGGTGGGAGAAACGGGACAGTTAGGGGCCTGGCTCCCATGCACAGCTAAGGGGCACATGGAGGGTCGAAGATCAAGGACACCCACAAGTAAATGAGGCTCCCAATATAGAGTGAATGCTTCCACCCCATGGGAAGGTGATACACACGGGAGAGGAAAGAAGCCCTGGAAGGCTGACTCGAGCTGTCCTATGCAAGGAGCCTGCTGCTAACTGGGCAGAGCTCCCACCTGGGCTACCCACCTCCCCAAGCCCAGGAGGAGACTGCAGGTCCAAGGGACACACTTGCCTGGCACATGAAAGGAGGGCAGTGAGACAGGAATCGAAGAGAGGCACGGAGCAAGGAGATATTCGGACTAGGGCCCCTGGGTGACAAGGAGAGGACCTTGGGGGTCAGGAGATCAACTTGGGGATGAAGGGGACACAGGCATGGAGGTATAGCCTACTCCCTTCCGGCTCCCCAGTGAACCTCCAGAAAGGCTGAGAGGTGTGTGTAGTCCTCTTCTTCAGGATGGGAAAGAGATCCCAGCAAGAAAATCCCCCACCAGCCCAGGCCACTCCTCCCTCCTCACCACCACCACCCTTTCTGTCTAGCTATACCTCCCAGACCTGTGGGCGTAGGCCAGGCCACAAGGAAAGACCTCAATGAATCCATATTCTTCCTAACCTGCTCTCCCTGTATCTGGAGCTGACTCACAGTGGTACTCCTCCCAGATTACTTTCCTTCAAGCTCAGGGCCTGGAGCAAAGAACCTGGTGGCCACCACCAGCAAACTGTGGTTTGGCCACCTCCCCCTCTCCCAACCTCCATTTCTCACTGGAGATGTGGAGGTTGCAGTCATACAAGAGCAGAAGCTGAAGAAAAGTCTAATTGGCCAGAATGGACAAAGTTTCAACAGCTTTGAAGGTTGAGGATCAGTTTAAGATTCAATGGCCCTAAGTTTTAAGGTGACCTTCTCACAGACACTATTCTTCAAGTCGGGGGGGGCAGACAGGGGGAGGGAGGTCCTTTGTTTTTTAAGAGTTGTTTTTTTTTTTTTTAATGTGTGTGTTTGCCTGCATGTATGTATGTGTACCACATATGTGCCTGGTGCCCATGGAGGCCAGAGAGGGTGTTGGATCCCCTGGAACTGGAGTTAGAAATGGTTGATAGCCACAGTGTGGGTGTTAGAAACTGAACCCATGTCCTCTGCAAAAACAGCCAGTGCCCTTGACCCCTGAGCCATCTCTCCAACACCATTGGTGGTCTCTTAAATGCCCTACAGACACAAATGACATCCACCCTACTCAGGAGCCACAAGCTCAGGCTGTGTACAAGGGGCATGCATCCAGCCAGGTAACCCTATTGACCTGGGCCTTCCATCTTTTGAGAAAACACATTAACTGCTTCCCAGGGAGAGCAGGGCAATGTGTTCGACTCTAAATTGGGACTGGGTTTAAGGAAAAGTACAGATGAAATGTATGTCCCTGGAAAAGCTGAGCTCCCACTTGCAGAAAAGCAAAGTTAATGTGTGTTATAGTTACTAATAGGTTCATCACTTACAATGTCTGTGGAGGTTCACCTTCCCAAGAAGAGAGCTAGTTCTTTGGAAGTTGTGGATAAGCATATAAAAATATG
Organism: Nannospalax galili; assembly: GCF_000622305.1. Lineage (NCBI taxonomy): Eukaryota > Metazoa > Chordata > Mammalia > Rodentia > Spalacidae > Nannospalax > Nannospalax galili. The sequence continues at coordinate 479,196 of NW_008340652.1, forward strand.
TACATGTGGGGCTGGAGAGATGGCTCAGTTGATCCCTTTCCTCTCACTAGGGGCTGTACTGAGTGCTTTGTCTCCCTGTCTGTGTCTATCTGTCTGTCTCTCTCTGTGTGCACTCACACATGTATGAAGCAAGCAGTCTATCTCATGGAATACAGAAAGGACATATATTAAAGATCTTACTCCAAGCTGGGTGTGGTGGCACAAGCCTTTAACCCCAGCACTCAAGAAGCAGAGGCAGGCAGATCTTTGTGAGTTCAAGGCCAGCCTGATCTACATAATGAGTTGCAGGCCAGCTGGGGCTACAAGGAGACCCTGTCTCAAAAAGACAAAAATAAATAAATAATAAATAATCAACTTTAGTAATAAATAAATAAATAATAAAAATATATACATGTGAACTGAACTGAAAGTAACTTCTCTGTCCAAATATGCATTCCATTAGAGTGTAGTAACTATAAGATACAGCAAGCATTATGTTGATAAAAATGATCTATCTCAGAGTACCCTCATAAGTCTAGTTTCCTATCTTTATAGTCCTCACTCGTTTATTTATAAATCTATAAAATTTTACATGAGTGAAAAATGGTCAGGTTGTCAACAGATTCTGAAGACCAAGGCAAAATATTTTAAAATGAAATCTGTAGAAAAATGGCACACATCATTAAATAGACAGAACTAATCCTTTGTTAGTATAAATTGTTTGGAGACCATTCTAGGTACTATTACAATATAAATACATTGGGGCTGGAGAGATGGCTCAGCGGTTAAGAACACTGGTTGTTCTTGCAGAAGATCCGGTTTGAATCCCACCACCCACATGGCAGCTAACAACTGTCTGTAACTCCAGTTCCAGGGGATCCTACAGCCCCTTCTGTCCTCCGCGAGCATTGCTCAACACGGGTGCACTTACCTACATGCAGGCATAACACTCACACACATAAAATAAAAATAGCAAATAAAATATTTTTAAAAAACAATATAAATACATGTATAAACACACATACACACTTATGGGCAATTAATTCCCTAAGAACTCTTACTTTCATTCTCTGAATATTTCCTTTACAAGAAAAAAAAATATATCACACATTATACATAAAAATAAACTCTTTTGTACAATGACCATAACCTTAATCAGAAGGCCAAAAATGGCATTCTTACTGAATGCCTGATCTGGCCTCCATTTGGTGTAGGGGCTGAGGTCTTAGCAGACAGCCTGAGACTTTCTGATCTGTCCTAATTGCAGAAGTCAGGAAAATAGAAAGGGGCCACAGGGGCAGGGGTAAAAGATGATCCTTTCTTATCTTTTGAATAATATCCTTTGCTAAACAGACAAAATGTTACAAAGTTATTCAAAAGCTCCTTTTAGATGGACGCTTAGCGAATTTGTTTGGAAGTTTCTGTCAGATCAAACTGTCTCTTCTTCCCAACCTAGATTCTTTGCCTCAAAACTGTGTATATCTAATATCTTACCACAGGTAATCGCTGGTGTAGACTTATGATCTGAGAACATAGAGCTAGGGGATAATGATTGATTTGACTGAGAGAAAGCTGTCTCATTAAATATCTGATTCACAGATTAGACTTCAGAATGGCTAAGAATTTGATGCTGTATTTCTAATTCAGTCCTTTGAGAGCCCAGAGAAAATCTCTCATTACTCTTGAATAAGCTTAACAGGCTTGGGGTACTAGAATAAAAATTTAAACTAGGAACAAGAACGTCATTGCTCCAACTTAGTACTTCGATGCAATCTTGTAATCTCAATTTCTGTAAATGAATGTACTTACGAGTGATACAGGAATTCTATTCTGGTGGATAACCATAAATATTATTTTCATTATGTACCATTAACATGCACCCTGAGTTATGTATCAGTTTTTTTCTAAGACTGCAGTGTCATGTCTCTGGAAGAGTAATAAACATGGGCAAGTGGAAAAAACAGATTCTTATCCTTCAATGTTAGGCAAGCCATGCTGCTCTGTAAGGTCCTCTGTAAGGTCATTTCTACTTACTGTGTCTAAAGAAAAAAGGCACTTCATGCTCTTAACCACTGAGCCATCTCTGCAGCCCCTAGAAGTTATTTATTTTAAAAAACATTTTATTTTTTCTATTTTATGTGTATGAGTGAGTGTATTGCTTGCATGTAGGTTGGTGTAGCCATGTTGTGCAATGCCTGTGGTGTCAGAAGAGCGTGTTGGATCCCCTGGACCTGGAGTTATGGACACCCTGTGGGTGCGGGGAATCGAACCTGGCTCCCCTGCAAGAGCAGTCCAGACTCTTAACCACTGAGCTCGAAGCTATTTATTCTTAAAACATCCCTGAAAGGCTTAGATTACAAGGGAGAGTCATAGTACTACCTAAAATAGTTACTTAAATTGCTTAGACATTTTAGTTAGTATAAAAATACTAGATGAGTCTCAGAGAGCTGCACACCAACATCCAAAAGAGCATAATATACAACAGGAAAAAGGTAGAAAAAGCTCCCACATCCCTTGATGGATGAATGAACAAAGAGTTGTATGAATGAAATGTTGGCTTTTAACTGTCAGAATCTTCACTAGCAATATGTTACTAAACAATCATTAATTGTATTAATTCAATACAGGTATTCTATAAAGTTAAAGAATTTGCACTATAGGTAGCAAGTGCTATCTACATGAATACAGTAAATATTTTTATGGTGGAAACCTTTCATATTTTCTACAATATTCCTATATTGTACCAGTAGAGAAAGAAAATTTTCTTTTCAATATCACAGAAATGAGTAATGTAGTAACTTACCAATTTTTCAATTATTGGTTCCTGAATCTCTTCAATTTCTTCTGCTTGTCTCCTTGCTGGACCTTCTAACATCAGATATTCAACTTCAAGCCTGAGATTTGTTTTATAGAATTATTCAACCTATGAATTTTGAAAAATCACATAATTTCTGAACAAACACTTGAAAGAGTTGCTTGATTCTTTAAAAACTAAAAAAATGGATGATATGGAAACAGTTTCTTTTTTGGTATGGTTTATATAATGTGAAAAATTAGCAGATAACATGTAAAAAGTAATCGTTTCTATTTTTTTCCCATAGCTGGGGATCAAGTCCAGGGCTTCGCGCATGCAAATTATCCAATAAACCACTGAAATATGTCCCAGCCCTGAATTATACATTTCATATCACATAAAGCTGAACTAGATCTCTGGCTTATCACAGATGTGTTTATTACCATAACGGGTATAATTTCCAATCCATACTACTGTTTTGACTTATAAATACTCAAGCTATTTTGCATGCTGCTTAAAATTATACTTTTGTAGCTGATCCATTTTTTTCACAAGTTTTCTTATCTCTCTGATGATCTTGTTGAAACTGTGTCTCTTGAAACTAAAAGAATTAAAAAATAAGCCTTTACTATCAATCCAGTACACACCTACCAATCACATTTTTTCAGGTTGAAATCGTATCAGAAACAGCTGCGTCCTCTGCTTATTTATTCATTGTTTGTGGGAATGTCTGTTCTGTTACTGCAGACCAAGACCTGAGTCATTGCAACAGAAATCTCATGTCTGCAAAGTCTAAAATTGTATGATGTGCTTCCTTACAGAAAAGGTTGTTGCCCTCTGCTCTAGGCCTGAAGCACAAAATTCTCGTTTTTAAGCTACCAATTTTTTTTCAGATACTCAAAATGATAAAATTGGTAAAATGGGAGAAAACCAAGAAATTCACTGTGGTAAGAATTTGTATTTCAGTACCACCTCAAAAGTTATAATTTGAAAACTTCAGGCAGTTAAATGACCAAAGGATGCCAGTGATGATCACAATCAACGTGATGCTTTTAGGGAAATGTAGATGTTCATTAACTTGTTAGAGGCAGCATCTCCTTAGAGGCCAGAATGATTGAGCTTGAATCCCAGCTCCATGAATTTAACAGCTGCGTGAACTTGAAAATATTAGCTCTCCATACCTCGGTTCTTTACCTCTAACATGGAGACCCTATCACACTGGACTGTTAGGATGATTAAATTAAGGATACATAAAAATACTTAGGAGCATGTGTGGTGTACTGGAAGTTGTATATTAATTATATTGGCTACTAGCATTAGTACTCTGATTGCAGTTTATGCCTTAGCAAAAGCTGACATTATAGGCACTTGACATGCCAGTAGAAGAGGTCTTCTATAGAAGGTGTTCTGTGTAATTTTTGAAACCACTGAGAGCAGCAGGCAGAGGGGCACATGAGGCCAAGAATACATCCCCAGCAATTCAGAAAATTTTTACAACAGAACTAGCCACCACTACTTCTGATTCTATTCATTCAAACATTACTTTTTCTCTTTCAGTTCAATGATCATGTGGTAAAATGCAAAGTCTCTTCTGCGCTGCTTCTAACCAATGTGCTCAACAGAGACAGTCAAAACTCACTGACCTGAAAATACCGGACTCCACTGTGAAATCAAGGTTAGAAAATCAATAGATTTTTTTATCATGCATTTGTGCTGTGCCACCCTGGCCAGCACTCTGATCAATAAATCGTTGTGTGGAAGCCATGTCAGATAAGTAACCAGTAGCCAGAGCTTTTCCCTTAGTAAACTGTTACAAGCCTATATGTCCCCATTCTGGCTACATAATGAAGGAAAGCAAATCTTTGCTTCTAGAAAATAAAAACACAGCATTTGATGAAATTGTCTTCGATTAGCACAAGTGCTTCCAGTTTTTATGTTTAATGCTTTAACCCATATTTCCACTACAGGTGTTATTCTGCAGTATAAAGAACTTGATTTTATCCCAACAACTTTAAGCAACAATATATTCAATTTATTGAAACATAAGTTACATGCTTATCAAATATTAGTATCCCCCTTTCAGTAATTTATACCCAATACAAGTTTGTCTCTTATGTAAACAAACAATAACAACAAAATTGAGTAATATCAATGTAAAATTAAGAATTACACCATTTTGAACAAACAAGGGTTGATAAAAGTACCATCAATGAGAGTCGGAGGAGTCAGAGAATGCTTCAAGACAAGATAAACTCTGAGCCAGTAAACCCAAAGGATTAAAAACTAAGACAGCCCAGCATTTGCAAAGATATGGAAGTGGTGTAATCAGCCCACTTAACCCAGAGGCTAAAGTCCAATAGCAGGAAAATTAAAACAAACCTACAAAATGCCTTAGAAACAAATAGTAATAGAAATTTTAATTACAACCAAGAAGTAGAAGCACCTTTGAGCTCTATTGACCATTGGGTGCGTAACCAGCACAGGTACAGATCAATGTGTTGAAAAGCTGTTTGTGTTGAAATTGGAGATTACTTTTCTCAAAAGGAAGGAATAAAAGTTGAAAATGTAGTCCCTGCTGGCTATACTTTTTCTCCTTGCCTAACAGTAGATTCTGAAAGTAGTAAACAAAGCTGTATATTAACTTACCAAGTAGAGTTAAGTCTTCCCATCGAAACAAACAAACAAACAAAATCTATTGTTTATAGCAAGAGAG
>NW_008340652.1:485923-492290 GCF_000622305.1 Nannospalax galili
GGGGGGGGGCGGCCACAGGAGAGGAACCACTAGAGGAGCACTTGGGGGCGTGGCCAAGGGGCGGGGCCACAAGGTTTCTGGACCGACCTCTTCGGGGCAGACGGGTGCAGCAGGACACCAGGGGGGCGGGAGTGAACCTCACTGGGGCATGTCGGTGCGGGGCGGTGGAAGGCGGGTCACAAAGAGAGCCCAGTGCTGGGATTAAAGGCTTGTACCACCCTGCCTGGCAGAAGAACTGCTCCCTAGCCACTTCCCATAAAGGCTAACCTTGGCGATCCACTGCACATCAGGGCAAGACAGCACTTGGGGTCCATGGAGCCTGAGGGGGTCTCGGCATCCCAGCTGCAGTTCCGTGCTCAGTTCCACGGTAAGATGCCCAACTGGGCGCTAAGCGCTCAGAGACGCTTACGACCCCGTGACCACTGAAGGGCAGGTGGCGACACTGACACTACCTAGAGCCCTTAGACTGAGGAAGAATGTCAGAGAGCTGGGGGGGGCACGGCACAGAGTCATGTGGGGCGTGTCCACAGGGCACAGGAGTGGACCACATTGGGACAGGTGGGGGCCGGGCAAATTCTTTAAGTGCTCAAGGCTTGATTCCTGAAGCCCACTCATGGATGTCCTTGTGGATGTTGATGGTGTATTCTCAGGTCACCACCTCAACAATGGCAGAAAGGCCTTTCTTCTTGCCATCATTCTTTGTGAGAGACCTTCTGCCAGACCCAAGATGAAGAAAGATTTGTAGATTTCAAAATATTTATTTTGTGTGTGCATGTGCATACCTGCGTGCCATGCCCCCCCTGTGTGTGTGTGTGTGTGTGTGTGTGTGTGTGTGTGTGTGTAGATCAGAGGCTACATTGTGGGAGTCTGTTCTCTCCTTCCACTATGTGGGTTCCAGAGATTGAACTCAGGTTGTCCCGCTTGCTGACAAACTGTATTTTCTGAGCCATCTCACTGCTCCCCCCCTCCAATTTATTTATTAAAATATTTATTTACTTTTATGTGTATGTGTATGTGTTTGCCTGCATGTATGTAAGTGCACCTTGTGTGTGCAATGCTTGTAGAGGCCTGAAAAAGGATGTCATATCCCCTGGAACGGGTGGTTAAATAGTTGTTAGCCACCATATGGGTGCTGGGAACCAAGCTTGGGCCTTTACAAGAGCAGCCAGTGCTCTTAACCACTGAGCCATCTCTCCAACCCCCTAAAATTTATTTTTTTTAATAAATGGTGTGTGTGTGTGAGGTGTGTATATGTATGTGGGCATGCTAACCTGTGTGTGTGTGTGTGTGTGTGTACCTGTGTAGAGGCTAAAGGTCAATTGCAGGCACCTTTCTCTATTGCGCTCCACCTTAACTTTTGAGACATTGTCTCTCAGTGACCAGGAACTCACCATTTTGGCTATATTGGCTGCCCAGCAAGCCTCTAGGGTCTGCTGGTTTCCACCACCCACAGTGCTGGGGTTACACGTGCACACTGCTACATCTGGCTCTGATTACAGCTTCCCTGCTCTTACCCCATTCGGTCGGTGCAGACAGAGTTGTCCTGCCTGCTGCCAGCATTCCCCATGCAAGGCAGTTATTGATGACACCCTGTAGGATGGGGCTGTGTTGGAAAGCCCCTGCTGGACTCACAGACATTGAGAACCATCGAAGTGCCATGCGCAATGTTCCTTTCTTCCTCATTACCTCATACCTTTCCAGAGGAATATTGGAGAGAGAAGAGCCATTTAGGAATGTGATTGTTCTGGACCAAATGATCAAGCTCTGGGAATGGGAACAAATAATGGCTATAAGCCAGTTGCACAAGGTATTCTTGCAACCCCACAGTTAGCAGAGATCTCCTGTGAAGTGCCAGGGATTCACAGTAGACCAATGGTTACTGAAGTCATGGAGTTTACATATTAATGGTAGGAGTCAAAGGAACAGAACACCCCTACATTCAAAGTGATGCCATGAAACAGTGATGCATAGAGAGGCTTATGATGAGGTGACTTTGGAGATTGATGAAAACGACAGACTTGGGTTAGGGTCTTCTTTACAGGATGTCATCTTGTGCCAAGTTACTTAGTTCCATTAATAACTATCTCATTTCACACATAGCATTAGTGGTTTTGAAGAGGTCATCTAATAGCCCGCTTTCTGCTTGTAGTTAAAAACCAAGTGTCCATGGGGCTGGAGAGATGGTTCAGCAGTTAAGAGCAGTTGCTGCTCTTGCAGAGGACTGGGGATCAGTTCCCAGCACCCATGGTGGCTAACAACTGCCTGTAACTTCAAAGGATCTGAAGTATTCTTTTGGCTTCTTATGGGCATTGCACAAACGGGCGCACTTACATACATGCAGGCAAAACACTCATACACATAAAAATAAGAATGAGTAAGTCAAAAATTGAAACAAAACAAAAACCAATTATTCAGCCACCTATATGGGCACATGGATGGCATGGTTAAGCAGGAAACGTAAAAAAAAAAAAAAAAAAAAAAAAAAAAAAAAGGGGGGGGGAACAAAACTTTCAAACTTGTGCATCCATGTAGGAGGGCCTTCTCTCATTCCTGGGATATTATTGCCAAAATTATACCCCAAAGACCATCATACATCCAGTCCCACTCACGATCCTACATAGATATGTGACACCCAGGGACACAGTATAAACTTCAAATGAACATCTACTGTGGAGATCCTGGCATGGAAAGTTCTTTCCGACAGAGAAGCTATGGGTCCCTCAGGTGTGTAGTTATCTGAGTGTTCTAGTTTGTTTCTCCATTTCTGTGGCAAAACACTCTGAGCAATAACAACTTAGGGAGGAAAGGGTTTATTTTGTCTTACATCTCCCAGGTCACAGTTCATTAGGGAGCCCAAAGTAGGAGGAACTCAGGGAAGAATCCTGGAGTCAGGAACTTAAGCACAGACCATGGAGGAACACTTCTTACTGGTTTGCTCCCCTGACCCCTGCTCAAGGTTTTTTTTTTTTTCTTTTTTTTCATTTCTTTTATGTGTATGAGTGCTTCGCCTGCATGTATGTGAGTTCACCTGTGTCGTGCAATGCTGCGGAAGTCAGAAGAGGGCTTTGGATTTCCCTGGAAATGGAGTTAAGGACAGTTCATAGCTGCCATGTGGGTGCTGGGAATCCAAACTGGGTCCTCCGCAAGAGCAGTCAGTGCTCTTAACCACTGAGCCATCTCTCCAGCCCCCTCAACCTGCTTTCTTATTCAACATAGGCCCACCTGCCCATAGTGGCAGGATTGTCTTACAGTGCTGTAGTGTTGTTTTTATGAGTTTGGGTGCACCAGAGTTTGGTGGATACAGATTCATGATTGTAATATCTTCTTGGTTAATTGTTCCTTTGATCAGAACGAAGTGACCCTGTTTATCTCTTCTGATTAGTTTTGGTTTGGAATCTATTTTGTCAGATATTAAAATTGCAACCCCTGCTTGTTTCTTAGTGTCATTTGCTTGAACTATTGTTTTCCATCCTTTCACCTTAAGGTAGTTCCTGTCCTTGAAGGTTAAATGGGTTTCTTGCAAACAACAAAAAAATGGGTTTTGTTTCTTAATCTATTCAACTAGCTTTTGTCTTTACACTGGTGGTTCAGTCCATTCATATGTAAAGTTATTATTTAAAGATGTGTATTGGTTGCTATCATTTTGATTACTGTGTGAATTGTCTAATTTTGTGTTTCTACAATTATAGCTTCATTTAGTTTCTTTCTGTTGCCCATACTGCATTCTTTGTATTGCTTCGCGTATTCTTTAAAGGGCTGGTTTTGTGGACATGTATTCTTACAGCCTATTTGTGTGGTGGAAGATTTTTCTTTGTTTTTCAACAATTATAGACGTTTTTGCTGGGTGAAGTAATTTTAATTTGCATTTCTCCGATGGCAAAAAATGTTGAGCATTTAAAAAAGTGTTTCTCATGTATTGGTGTTTCATCTTTAGAGAATTTTCTGTGTTTCTTGCCTTAATTTTTCATTGGGTTGTTTTGTTGATGTGTAGTTTTTGACTTCTTAGTTTATTCTCGATACTAATTCTAACCCTCTGTAAAATTTTACTGGGTAAAGAATGTTATCCCATGCATCTTTCTTTGTTTGATGGTGTTTGTTGCTATACATAAGCTTTTTCGTTTCATGAGGTTACATTTGTCAATAGTTGACTTTAGTGCCTGTGTTCTCAGGGTCCTATTGATAAATTCTTTTCCTGGTCCCGTAAACTCTATTGTATCCCTGCCTTTTCCCCTTTCAGATTCAGGACATCAGGTCTCATGTTGAGGTTCTTGATCCATTTGGAGTTGAGATTGTGTAGGTTAAGACATAGGGATTTATTTACATTCATTCTGATGAGGCTATCCAGTATATCTAGCACCATTTTTTGAAAACACTGTCTTTTCTTCAGTGTGCATTTAAGCACCTTTCTCAAAAATCAGACGGCTAAAAGTACAAGTTCTTAAATCTGGGCTCTCAATTCTATTCCATTGCTCAATATTTCTCCTTTTACGCTACTATGATGCAACTGTTATGGTAATGTAATTTGTAATATATGACACCCTATATAATTTGAAATCAGATGGTGATACCTCCAACAGCTCTTTTATTGTTCTGGATTGTTTTGAATATACTGGATTTTTTGTGTTTCTGTAGGAACATTGAAATTTTTTTTAAATCAACATGTCATGATTTTATTTTGAAGTAATGATGCCACTTTGGGCAGTCTGAAAATACTCAGTTAAAATTATGGTCATTGTGCCATGGAGTTTATTTTTAGATATAATGTTTGATATATATTTTTTCTTCTTCCTATGGAAATATGCAGAGAATGAAAGTAAGAGTTCTCAGGGAATTAAATGCCCATTATTTTTAGATATAATGTTTGATATATATCTTTTCTTCTTCCTGTGCAGAGAATGAAAGTAAGAGTTCTCAGGGAATTAAATGCCCATAAATGTGTGTGTGTGTGTGTGTGTGTGTGTGTGTGTGTGTGTAAGACCATTTTAAGTAGTATTCTGTAATATACTGTAGAATGGTACCTAGCATGGTCTAAACAGAATATATACTAAAGAAGGATTAGTTCTGTCAATTCAATGTGTGATATTTTTGTGTATTATTGTACAATGGTTCCTAGCATGGTCTAAACAGAATAGATACTAAAGGATTAGTTCTGTCAATTCAATGTGTGATATTTTTGTGTATTTAAAAAAATTGCATTTTAGAATCTGCTGACAGTGTGACTGATAGCTTAACTGGGCATTCTTCACCAAGGTAAAAATTTATGGATTTGTAAAGACATTATACAATTGAAGAATTTAAAGGTAGGAAACTAAGCTTGTTGAGGGTACTCTGAAATAGGCTACTTATAATCAGCTTAATGCTTACTGTATCTTATAATCACTTCACTCTAATGGAATACCTTTTTGGTCAGAAAAGGTGCTCTTATTAGTTCCATTCACATGTACTTTTTATATGCTCATTCACAACTACCAAAGAACTAGCTCTCTTCTTAAGGAGGTGAGCCCAACAGACATTGGTAGCAAAATAATTCTCCCTCCCTATTTCAAACCTGTTGTGAATCCACATGCAAGCATGGACCTTCAGGACAAGTAATATTTGAGGCCTTTCTTGTGTTTTCTCACAGCACACATGAATTGGTATCTTTCCTTCCTGTGTGCGTATGTTGCTGTCTAGTTGAGATGGTTAACAATCTGGTGAGCTTAAAAGGAAGACTCCCAATTTTAAAAGATTTACATATTTATGTATATATATGATGCCAGGCACCAATGATGTTTATCTGTCCTTCCCTTCCCTCTTACTTGAGATAAGGTTTCTACCTTGTTTACCACTTGACTACTTACCCTGGCTAGGAGGCCTGAGAGCTTCCATGTCACCTTAAGAGTGCTGGGATTATAGACACATTCCACAGTGCTGGATGGTGCCTGAGTTCTGGGGATTCAAATTCAGGTTGTCAGGCTGGCACAGCAAATGTTTTAACCTGCCAAGTCATCACTTTCATCCCAATATCCTCAATTTTTGGAAGAAGATTTTGAGCATAAGCTAGTAAGTTGCTAAGAACATGGAGCTCTTTGTTGTGGAGCTAGCAATACTAAATTTAAATTGTAGGCATGACAGCTATCTCAGAAAGCCCAGTCTTGATAATTTGTCATCCAAGAAATGTACTTCTTAGCTTCTATTTTGTTTTGGACTTCCTACAGCTTGTTTAGAAGACAAAGGGTGTAATTCTGACATTTGTCTCTCAACCATTCATAAGTTTCTTGCAGTCAGGAAATAAACTAGGGGGTCTCTAGTCTGGATCACTGCTGCTGCTGCTTGAGATTCACATCACTGGATTAATATCCCACCACAATGTATCTGTTAGTTTGTG
>NW_008340652.1:492339-493699 GCF_000622305.1 Nannospalax galili
TTTGATCCCCAGCACCCATGTCAGGCAGCTCACAACCACCTGTAACTCCAGCTCCAGGGGATACTCTTCTGACTTCTGAGGGCACCCATACACATGTGGGATACACACACACACGCGCGCGTAAATAAAAAGGAAGGAAGGTGGGAGGGAGGGAAGGAAGGAAGGAAGGAAGGAAGGAAGGAAGGAAGGAAGGAAGGAAGGAAGGAAGGAAAGGAAGGAAAGAAGGAAGGAAGGAAGGATAGATTACACAAAGTTGTCAGGAAAAAGTGATGGGGCGATATGGGAGGTGTTGGAGGGGAGAGAGTAGGCATGGATTTGATCAAAACACCTTATATGCATGTATGAAATTCTCAATAATATACAAAAACTGCAAACCAGAAGAAAAAAAAGTCAAGTGCTGGGGCTGGAGAGACAGCTCAGTGGTTAAGAGCACTGACTGCTCTTGTGGAGGACCTGGGTTCGAGTCCCAGCACCCACATAGCAGCTGTGAACCATCCTAAACTCCAGTTCCAGGGGAATCCGAAGCCCTCTTCTGACCTCCGCAGTCCACGGGTGCACTCACATACATGCATGCAATACACTCATACACATAAAATAAAAATAATAAATAAAACATTTAAAGCACTCCAAATAGGCGATGGCTTATGAGAGTGCTGGCAGAGGGATGCTGAGAGACATGAACTTCATGGTCTACCAAACAAACCTCTTGGTAGGGACTGTTGAACTCGATGAAATGCCTACAAAGTGTCGTGACAGAGAAGGGGACATGTTGCCCTAAGGGCATGGGGGAAGAATGAAATAGGAGCACTAATTGTATTGAGTATATAAATACAAAATTAGTTACTGCAATTATCAAAACAAACCACCTGCAAGAGCTACTGTCCTTTCCCACGTCTGTGTGCACGCACATGCTAGTGCACACACACACACACACACACACACACACGGGGGGGGGATTTTATTTTATTCAAGGGCTAAATTCTTTGCCCTCAACATAAGAAAACAAAAAGTAGTAACCAATCGTAATTAACTGTTGAAGAAATTAAAAGTTGCCTTTAAATTTCTAATGTAAGTAAGGTAACTTACGAACTAAAAAAAACAAGTTAAAGCCAGATGTGGTGGCGCACGCCTTTAATCCCAGTACTTGGGGGGCAGAGGCAGGTGGATCTCTGTGAGTTCAAGAACAGCCTGGTCTACATAGTGAGTTCCAGGACAGCTGAGGCTACAGGGAGACTCTGTCTCAAAAAGATCAAAAAAACAAAACAAAAAAACAAAAAACAAACCCAAGTTAAAACAACTAGTAATTCCTTCATATGAATATTAAATTTAGCTTTTTGAAATATGTCACAGTGGAATGAGA
>NW_008340653.1:0-284 GCF_000622305.1 Nannospalax galili
GTGTGTGTGTGTGAGTGTGTGTATGAGTGTGTGAGTGTGTGTGAGTGTGTGCTTCAGTGTGTGTGAGTGTGTGTGTGAGTGTGTGTGTGAGTGTGTGTGTGTTTGTGTGAATGTGTGTGTGTGAGTGTTTGTGAGTGTGTGTGAGTGTGAGCGTGTGTGTGACTGTGTGAGTGTGTGTGTGAGTGTGTGTGTGAGTGTGTGAGTGTTGATTGTGTGTGTGAGTGTGACTGTGTGTGTGAGTGTGTGTGTGAGTGTGTGTGTAAGCGTGTGTGTGAGTGTGAGTG
>NW_008340654.1:0-654 GCF_000622305.1 Nannospalax galili
TATGGGTCTGTTTAAACTGTTTATCTCTTCTTGGTTTAACTTTGGAGGTTCACATGATTTCAAATATCCATCCATTTCTTTTGGACTTTCAGATTTAGTAGCATATATGTTTTAAAAATATTCCCTTATAATGGTCTGGATCTTTTGGTTGTCTATTGTAATCTTTCCCTTTCATCTTTGATTTTGTTGATTTGGATTTGCTCTTTCTTTCTTTTGGTTAACTGGGCTAAGAGTCTATCTATCTTGTTTAGCTTTTCAAAGAACCAGCTCTTAGATTCATTGGTTCTTTGTATTGTTTTTTGGGCTTCTATTTCATTAATTTCTGCTCTGATTTTTGTTATTTCTTCTCTTCTGCTGGGTTTGGGTTTCATTTGTTCTTGCCTTTCCAGTGCTTTGAGTTGCAGTGTTAGGTCATTTATTTGGGCTCTTTCTAATTTTTTAATGTAAGCACTTAGAGCTATAAACTTTCTTCTTAGGACTGCTTTTAATGTGTCAAAGGGATTGTGTTGTGTTATATTGTCCTTTTCATTGAATTCCAGGAATTCTTTTATTTCTTTTTTAATTTCTTCTTTGACCCACTCATCATTTAGGTGTGTGTTGTTCAGTCGCCATGAGTTTGTGTAGTGACTAGGGCTTTGTCCAGTGTTGATTTTG
>NW_008340655.1:0-890 GCF_000622305.1 Nannospalax galili
TAGCAGCGGTGCTTTTGTTTCTCTGGCTACAGGACACCTGGGTTAGACCTAATAGCACACAGCTTCTTCTGAGGTACCTTGTAAGAACTGATACCTAAGAAGGCCTGAGCTTGTCTATTGCCTCCAGAACAGCCTGAGACAAAAATGAGACAATTACAATGTGTTCAGAATAAGTGCTTATAAACATTATTGTTTATCTTGGGAAAATTACCATATGCTTTTACGCATACTCTGAACAACCTCTAGACATTTCTGAGAATCAACTCACAACTGTTCACTACAGTGTGTCTTCTTAGATGCCTGACAGTGATATGATTTTGTGTTTATTTCCCTAACACTGCCACACCCGCCGACCTCACCCCCCACCTTTTCCTCATAGGAAGCAAAAGACCACCCTGAGCCCGAGCTGTTGCTGTCACAGACCGCCAGCCCTGCAGACTTGGCATGCTGCTCCTCTGACCCTGTGTGCTGTGCACTTGTGCTCTCACCTCTCATTCTTTCTAAGTCCCTGCACACTACTATGGGAAAGGGTTAAGTGTAGACAGCTGTAGTTGACTCATACTCATGAAAACTATTTTCTTATACTCTTCTTTATGCTTTTGGTATTGTCAATCTTAAATGGTCTTCAATAATGGATTGATGCTGTATTGCCTTACTAAGGCTAAATACTTCTTACCACCCTGTGCTTTACCTCTCATTTCATGGAAATGTCTTTAATGAAAACATTTAAACGTTAGCTTGTTTTAATTATACTGTAACTTTTGGCAATGGTTAGCTTTGAGTGGAAATGAAATATATAATTCTGCCTTCCACGACTTGTTGAATCTGAAACAGAAATATTTACCGTATTAAAATGTAAATTTTCGCTGTGGATAGCTTTGAGTGCAAAT
>NW_008340655.1:926-992 GCF_000622305.1 Nannospalax galili
GTTAAAATATTTAACATTAAAATGTAAGTGATATTTCTGTAAATGCTTTCTTCAAGTGAAAGCCCC
>NW_008340656.1:0-740 GCF_000622305.1 Nannospalax galili
ATAAAGCAAGCAGTCAGATACACAAGCGACACACATTTTTCTAAAGCAAAGTGAATGACACTGATGGCAATACTCTTGCACACAATTCTTAGGAAACGGGTCTTAACAGAAAATGCTACTGTTCATTGGTTTTCACTGTAGTAAACACATTGTAAGAACTACGGATGTTTCTACAGGTAAGAAGCACTTAGATACACAAGCAAAACACATGTTGCTAGAGCAAAGAGAATGATACTGATGGCAGTACTCTTTCGCATACAATTTGTAGGAAACGGGTTTTAACACCAAATGCTTCTGTTCCTTCGTTTTCACTGTAGCAAAAACATTGTTAGAACTACTGTTCTTTCTACAGATAGCAAGCACTTAGATACACAAGAGAAACATGTTTTTCTCAAGCAAAGACAATGGCAGTGATGGCAATACTCTTTCGCATACAATTTGTAGGAAACGGGTTTTAACACCAAATGCTTCTGGTCCTTCGTTTTCACTGTAGCAAAAACATTGTTAGAACTACTGTTCTTTCTACAGATAGCAAGCACTTAGATACACAAGAGAAACATGTTTTTCTCAAGCAAAGACAATGGCAGTGATGGCAATACTCTTTCGCATACAATTTGTAGGAAACGGGTTTTAACACCAAATGTTTCTGTTCCTTCGTTGTCACTGTAGCAAAAACATTGTTAGACCATCGGATGTTTCTACACGAAAAAAGCACTTAGATACACAAGGAACACATACAT
>NW_008340657.1:0-2966 GCF_000622305.1 Nannospalax galili
TGGCGATTTAAAGCCCCTCTTTGACATCCTTAAAGGGGATGCGAATCCAACTTCACCCAGAGAACTTACTGAGAAGGCCAGAGTCACCATACATAGAGTTGAGGAAGCAATTGCTAATCAATTTGTTACTAGGATAGATTATTGTAAGCCTTTATGGCTCGTGATTTTTAATACCCAGTTGTCGCCCACAGGTCTTCTTTGGCAGGAGCCTGATCATCCTCTTATGTGGGTACAGTCACCTGCCTCCCCCAAAATGGTATTGCTTCCATATTATGATGCAGTAGCTGATTTAATGATTATTGGTCGGGACCACAGTCATAAATATTTTGGTGTGGACCCTCTTCATATTGTACAGCCTTATATTATGGATCATATTAACTGGTTACTTCAGAACTCAGAAACTTGGCTAATAGCTTGTGCTGATTTCTCGGGGGTTTTAGATAACCATTACCCACCTGATAAGCTCATTCAATTTTGTAATTTGCATACCTTCATTTTTCCACGCATTACTAGCCATCAACCTTTACCCACTGCTTTGTTAGTTTTTACGGATGGTTCCTCTAATGGGTTGGCAGCCTATACTTGGAATGAACAGGTTGTTCATTTTCAAACTGATAAAACCTCTTCGCAACTAATGGAACTATCTGCCATTATATCAGCTTTCTCTGTGTTCCCTGATACGCCTCTTAAAATATATACTGGCAGTGCATACATAGCTCGTGCTGTACCTCTTTTAGAAACGGTTCCTATAATTGGGTATATTTCTGAAGCTGCTGATCTTTTTCATCAGTGTCAGCACCTCATTCGTCAGACGACAGCCCTCTTCGTCTTAGGGCACATTCGAGCACATTCTAATCTTCCAGGGCCTTTAACAGCCGGCAATCAGGTCGCCGATGCAGCCACCAAACTTGTTGCTATTGCTACTTTTTCTAATATTGCTCAAGCTCAACAGGCACATGAGTTGCATCATCTCAATGTGACTTCCTTAAGATTAATGTTTAAACTCATCAGGGAAGAAGCTAGACAAATAGTTAAAGGACGTAAGACTTGTGTCACTTTCCTTCCTGTTCCCCATCTAGGAGTCAATCCTAGGGGACTTGTTCCTAACATAATTTGGCAAATGTATTTATCTCATTATAATGAATTTGGCAAGTTTAAATATATTCATGATTGCATTGATACTTTCTGTGGATTTCTCTGTGCTTCCTTACAAACGGGGGAAGCTACTAAACATGTTATTGCTCATTTGCTCCATTGCTTTTCTATACTGGGTACCCCAAAACATATTAAAACAGATAATGGCCCTGCATACATATCTCAGGCCTTTCAAAATTTCTGTACTGCCTTGCAGATAAAACATACAACAGGAATTCCTTATAACCCACAGGGCCAAGGCATAGTTGAAAGAGCTCATCTCCTCATCAAAAATATGCTAAATAAAGTAAAAAAGGGGGAGTGGTATCCAATTAGGGGATCCCCCAGGAATTTATTGAATCATATACTCTTTATTTTGAATTTTCTGAATTTAGATGCTCATGGTAAGTCAGCTGCAGATCGCTTTTGGCACCCGGAATCAAAAAGACATTATGCCATGTGCAAATGGAAAGACCCCCTGGATAATTAGTGGCATGGCCCAGATCCAATATTAATATGGGGCAGAGGATCTGTCTGCATTTATTCACAGCAACATGACGCAGCCCATTGGTTGCCTGAATGATTAGTAAAGCAAATAGATACTAATCAATGTTCCAGGGAAGATGAGGCTCCCTGAGAAATGGTTTTTCTTCTTTCTGTTTCTTTTCAGACTGCAATTCTGCTTGCTACATCCTGCTCCTCCTGATTGGTCCCGTTTGGTCACAGATGGTGTTACAGTGGGAATTCCAAGTTAAAGAGGGAAAAAAAACATACTCTGATGACAATATGCAAATCATTGGCACTGCCCGCTGTCCAGTGAAGTGTTGTCAAACAACAGTCGTCATCTCGATCACCTCATCTGTTTTATCCTCTAAATCAAGACCTTTTATATGTTTCACTTATGATAATAGAGGCAGTTGTCTCACAGATAGAGCCACATACAGTGGATGTAGGTATTGCAATTGCCACCTTCATGCTTTTAACAAAAATGGCATATTGAGATATGATGATGGTCAATTTACAATTCATATAGATGATCCTTGGGACGTCAGGTGGCAGGATGGAGTTCAAGGAAAAATTTTTCATAAAGATTTCAGAAATAAAGGCCTGAGCTTTAGGCTCCCAACAGGGTTTGCCTTACTCCCAGTGGGGTCTTTAAATATTTCCTGCCAGTTGGTCCCTGCTGCCATTGATAAACAAGTGAATCAGTTTATTATCATGAGTAAAACTAAGCTTCAGTCTGCCATATAGTCAAACTCAAACTCTACCCTTAATCTTGCCCTTTGGCCCAATTATCTAAATTTTGCTCTACAATTGATGAACCTTTCTAATGTCAATGCTTCATCATGTTTGTTGTGTGCCTCCTTGGTTTGGCCTTTGCTGGCTGCTGTCCCTGTTAATAATTCTTCTGCACTTAGCATTGCTATTGCTGGCACTGTACCTTCTCCCCCCATGTCGTCAATTCCATTACTTCGTAATCCTGCTCAAAATATTTCCCTCTGCTATATCACTGCTACCTACATTTCCCCCTCTTTCATATGTCGTAATAATCGCTATGTTAGTTCACCTCTATATGCTCCTCCTCTTACATCTTCTAGTGCAACGAATCTCTGTATCAACAGATCACTGTTTCCTCTCCAGGACCTTGTGTATTAATTACTATTGTACCCCAGCTAAATATATATACACCAGAAGAGTTTGCTTCGCCCACTCATTAAGAGAGGAGTGTTCATCTCTTTTGCAATTGAGATAGGATTTACTATTTCTGTCAGCCTTTCTGTGGGGGCTTTGGGACATACTCTTTATACCGCAAAAGAATTCAATTCCCAATT
>NW_008340658.1:0-252 GCF_000622305.1 Nannospalax galili
ACACCTTATATGCATGTATGAAATTCTCAATAAATTATTTATTTATAAAAATAAGTAGGGGGCTGGAGAGATGGCTCAGCAGTTAAGAGCATTGGCTGCTCTTGCAGAGGACCCGGGTTTGATTCCCAGCACCCACATGGCAGCTACGAACCATTCTTAACTCCAGTTCCAGGGGAATCCAGCGCCCTCTTCTGATGTCCACAGCATTGCACAACATGGGTGCACTCATATACATGTAGGCAATACACTCAT
>NW_008340659.1:0-233 GCF_000622305.1 Nannospalax galili
CTTACAGATGAAGAAGCCAGGTTCTAAGTTTCAAGTGAGGATTCTCCACTTTGTTGCTCCAGGCAACAAAGGCAGCTGGATCCTAGACCCCTTTCTCTTTTCCTTCCATTTTCTGCTTAAAAACCAACCCTGATTAATTGTATGAGGTTTCTTATTGTTACAACAGGGAGATGCCTCATAAGGACATCCACTATGAAAGCCTCATACAGACATCCACCATGAAAGCCTCATAC
>NW_008340660.1:0-370 GCF_000622305.1 Nannospalax galili
TATGATCCAGCAGACCCAATGGTGCTTGAGGTATCAGTGGCAAATAAAGATACTGTTTGGAGTCTCTGGCAGGGGAATCACAGTGGAGGCCATTGGGATTTTGGAGTAAGGCTTTGCCTTCATCTGTGGACAACTATTCTCCCTTTGAGAGACAGCTCTTAGCCTGCTATTGGGCCTTAGTGGAAACTGAACATTTGACAATGGGCCACCAAGTCACCATGCGACCAGAGCTGCCCATCATGAGCTGGGTGTTATCTGACCCCCCAACCCATAAAGTAGGCCGTGCGCAGCAACAATCCATTATCAAAAGGAAGTGGTATATACATGATCGGGCTCGAGCAGGCCCAGAGGGCACAGCAAGTTACATGAA
>NW_008340661.1:0-936 GCF_000622305.1 Nannospalax galili
TGTGTGTATGTGTGTGTATGTGTGTGTATGTGTGTGTTTGTGTGTATGTGTATGTATGTATGTGTGTGTATGTGTGTGTTTGTGTTTGTATATGTGTGTGTGTGTATGTGTGTGTATATCTGTGTGTATGTGTGTGTATATGTGTGTATTTGTGTATATGTGTGTATGTGTGTGTATATATGTGTGTATGTGTGTTTGTGTATATGCTTGTGTGTAAGTTGTGTATGTGTATGTGTGTATATGTGTGTATGTGTGTGTATATATGTGTGTATGTGTGTTTGTGTATATGCTTGTGTGTAAGTTGTGTATGTGTATGTGTGTATATGTGTGTATGTGTGTGTATATATGTGTGTATGTGTGTTTGTGTATATGCTTGTGTGTAAGTTGTGTATGTGTATGTGTGTATATGTGTGTATGTGTGTGTATATATGTGTGTATGTGTGTTTGTGTATATGCTTGTGTGTAAGTTGTGTATGTGTATGTGTGTATATGTGTGTATGTGTGTGTATATATGTGTGTATGTGTGTTTGTGTATATGCTTGTGTGTAAGTTTGTGTATGTGTATGTGTGTATATGTGTGTATGTGTGTGTATATATGTGTGTATGTGTGTTTGTGTATATGCTTGTGTGTAAGTTGTGTATGTGTATGTGTGTATATGTGTGTATGTGTGTGTGTATGAGTATGGATGTGTGTGTATGTGTGTTTATATGTGTGTATGTGTGTGTGTATGTGTGTGTTTATGTGTCTGTAAGTGTAAGTGTGTGTTTATGTGTGTATGTGTGTGTCTTGGTGTGTGTGTATGTGTATATATGTTTGTATGTATGTGTGTGTATGTGTGTGTAGGTTTCTGTGTGTGTATGTGTGTATGTGTGTGTATGTGTATATATGTATGTGTGTTTGTATGTGTGTGTATATGTGTGTGTATGTGTGTGTAT
>NW_008340661.1:2175-12190 GCF_000622305.1 Nannospalax galili
TATGTGTGTGTATTTGTATGTGTGTGTATGTGTGTGTATGTGTGCATGCGTATGTATGTAAGTATGTGTGTGTGTATGTCTGTGTGTATATGTGTATGAATATAGGTGTGATTATGTGTGTGAATGGGTGTGTATGTGTATGTGTGTATATGTGTGTGTATATGTATATGTGTGTGTATGTCTGTATATGTCTAAGTGTGTGTATGTCTGTGTGTATGTCTGTGTGTGTATGTGTGTATGTGTATGTATGTATGTATGTTTTTGGGTATGAGTGTGTGTGTATATGTGTGAATCTGTATGTGTGTGTGTATATGTGTGTGTGTATCTGTGTGTGTATCTGTGTATGTGTGTTTCTGTGTATGTGTGTATATGTGTATGTATATGTGTGTGTATGTGTGTGTATATCTCTGTGTATGTGTGTATATGTGTTTGCATTTGTGTGTATATGTGTGTATGTGTGTATATGTGTGTATGTGTGTGTATGTGTATGTATGTATGTGTGTGTATGTGTGTATATGTGTGTGTATGTGTGTATGTGTATTTTTGTGTATCTGGCTATATGTGTGTGTATTTGTGTGTATATGTGTGTATGTGTGTATATGTGTGTATGTGTGTGTATGTGTATGTATGCATGTGTGTATCTATGTGTGTGTATATGTGTGTCTATATGTGTGTGTGTGTGTGTGTGTGTGTATTTCCTTCTTTCCACTCTCCAAATTTCAATTTCCAGTCTCTTTCTAGTGTTTCCTATTGAGCAAACCTAAAACAAAGCCAATCATTGAGGGATCCTTGGAAACAGCTGTCATGGGCCAGCCTCCTGGAGTGCAGAGCAGAGGAAGGGAGCTGAAGGAACCATAGAGAAGTGAGGAACAAAGGGCTCGTATGTGTGTCTCTATGATTGTGTATGTGTGTGTATATGTAAGTGTATGTGTGTGTAGGTGTATGTATGTATGTGTGTGCACATGTGTGTATATGTCTCTGTATATGTGTGTATGTGTGTGTATGTCTGTGTGTGTATGTGTGTGTGTATGTCTGTGTATGTGTGTATGTGTGTGTATGTATGTGTGTGCATGTATGTGTGTGTTGTGTGTATATGTGTGTATGTATTCGTGTGTATGTGTGAAAGTGTGTGTGTATGTGTGTCTGTATGTGTGTGTATATGTGTGTGTATGTGTGTATGTGTGGGTGTGTGCGTGGATTTGTGTGTATGTGTGTGAATGTGGATGTGTATGAGGGTGTGTGTATGTGTGTGAATGTTTGTATATGTGTACGTGTGTGTGTATGTGTGTCTATGTGTGTGTGTGTATGTGTAGCATGTATGTGTGTATGTATGTATGTGTATATGTGTGTCTATGTGTGTATCTGTGTTTGTGTATATATGTGTGTATGTATCTGTAAGTGTATGTGTGTATGTGTGTGTATGTGTGTGTATGTGTATGTGTGTGTATGTGTGTGTGTATGTGTGTATGTATATGTGTGTATGTTTTTGTGTGTATGAGTGAGAGTGTGTGTGTATATGTGTGTGTATATGTGTGTGTATGTGTGTATGTGTGGGTGTATGTGTGTATGTGTGTGTATGTGTGTGTATGTGTGTGTATCTGTATGTGTGTGTATGTGTATATATGTTTGAGTGTATGTGTGTGTATGGGTGTGTATGTATGTGTGTGTATAAGTGTGTATGTGTGTGTATGTGTATGTATGTATGTGTGTGTATGTGTGACTGTGCGTGTGTATGTGTGTCTGTATGTTTGTGAATATGTGTATATGGAAGTGTATGTGTGTGTAGGTGTATGTTTGTATATGAGTGTGTATGTGTGTGTATATGTGTGTGTGTATGTGTGTGTATATGTGTGTATATGTGTGTATGTGTGTGTGTATGTGTGTATATGTGTGTATGTATGTGTTTATTTGTGTATATGTGTGTATGTGTGTGTGTATGTGTATGTATGTATGTGTGTAATTATGGGTGTGTATGTTTGTGTATATGTGTGTATGTGTCTTTAAGTGTATGTTTGTGTGTATGTGTGTATGTGTGTGTATGTGTGTGTATTTGTATGTGTGTGTGTATGTGTGCATATGTATGTATGTATGTATGTATGTGTGTGTATGTGTGTGTGTATATGTGTGTGTATATATGTGTGGGTATGTGTGTGAATGTGTTTGTATGTGTATGTGTGTATATGTGTGTGTATATGTGTATGTGTGTAAGTGTTTATATGTGTGTATGTGTGTGTATATATGTGTGTATTAGTATGTGTGTGTATGTGTGCATGTTTTTGTATGCATGTATGAGTGTGTATTTGTGTGTATATGTGTGTGTACATATTTGTGTATGTGTATGAATGTGTGTGTATGTGTGTATATGTGTGACTGTGTGTGTTTATGTATGTGTGTGTATGTGTGTGTATGTGTGTGTATGTGTGTATGTGTGTTTGTGTATATGTTCGTGTGTATGTGTGTGTATATGTGTGTGTATGTGTATGTATGTATGTGTCTATCTATGTGTGTGTATATGTGTGTCTATGTGTGTATGTGTTGGTATATGTGTGTGTATGTGTCTGTAAGTGTTTGTTTGTGTGTATGTGTATATGTGTGTGTATGTGTATATTTGTATATGTGTGTGTGTATGTGTGGATGTGTACGTATGTATGTATGTGTGTGTATGTGTGTATGTATATGTGTGTGTATATAGGTGTGTATGTGTATGAATGTGTGTGTGTATATGTGTGTGTATGTGTATGTTTGTGTCTATGTGTGTATGTGTGTGTATGTGTGTATGTGTGTGTATGTGTGTGTGTATGTGTGTGTATGTGTTTAAGTGTGTGTATATGTGTGTGTATGTGTGTGTATGTTTGTATATGTGTATGTGTGTGTATATGTGTGTCTATGTGTGTTTGTGTATATCTTTGTGTGTATGTGTGTGTATGTGTGTGTTTATGTGTGTATGTGTGTGTATGAGGGTGTAATTGTGTGTGTATGTATGTGTGTGTATGTGTTTAAGTGTGTGTATATGTGTGTGTATGTGTTTGTATATGTGTGTGTATGTGTGAGTATATGTGTGTGTATGTGTGTGTATGTGTTTGTATGTGTTTGTATATGACTGTATCTGTGTGGATATATGTGTGTATCTGTATGTATATATGCGTGTATATGTGTGTGTATTTGTGTGTACATGTGTGTATGTGTGTGTATGTGTGTGTGTATGTGTGTTTTGTATATGTTTGTTTGTATGTGTGTGTATGTGTGTATGTGTGTGTATGTATGGGTGTGTGTATGTGTGTGTATGGGTGTCTGTGTATATGTGTCTGTGTATGTGTATGTGTGTGTATCTCTGTGTGTATCTGTGTGTGTATGTGTGTATGTGTGTGTATGTGTATGTGTATGTATGTATGTGTGTATACGTGTGTCTATGTGTGTATGTGTGTGTGTAAGTGTGTGTGTATGTGTGTATATGTGTGTGTATGTGTCTCTAAGTGTATGTGTGTGTGTATGTGTGTGTCTGTGTTCTTGTATATGTGTGTATGTGTGTGTACGTGTATATATGTATGTGTGTGTATGTGTGTGTGTATGTGTATGTATGTATGTGTGTAGGTATGTGTGTGCATATGTGTGTCTATGTGTGTATGTGTGTGTGTAATTGTGTGTGTATGTGTGTGTATGTGTATATATCTATGTGTGTGTGTATGTGTGTGTGTATGTGTATGTATGTATGTGTGTAGGTATGTGTGTGCATATGTGTGTCTATGTGTGTATGTGTGTGTGTAATTGTGTGTGTATGTGTGTGTATGTGTATATATCTATGTGTGTGTGTATGTGTGTGTGTATGTGTATGTATGTATGTGTGTAGGTATGTGTGTGCATATGTGTGTCTATGTGTGTATGTGTGTGTGTAATTGTGTGTGTATGTGTGTGTATGTGTATATATCTATGTGTGTGTGTATGTGTGTGTGTATGTGTATGTATGTATGTGTGTAGGTATGTGTGTGCATATGTGTGTCTATGTGTGTATGTGTGTGTGTAATTGTGTGTGTATGTGTGTGTATGTGTATATATCTATGTGTGTGTGTATGTGTGTGTGTATGTGTATGTATGTATGTGTGTAGGTATGTGTGTGCATATGTGTGTCTATGTGTGTATGTGTGTGTGTAATTGTGTGTGTATGTGTGTGTATGTGTATATATCTATGTGTGTGTGTATGTGTGTGTGTATGTGTATGTATGTATGTGTGTAGGTATGTGTGTGCATATGTGTGTCTATGTGTGTATGTGTGTGTGTAATTGTGTGTGTATGTGTGTGTATGTGTATATATCTATGTGTGTGTGTATGTGTGTGTGTATGTGTATGTATGTATGTGTGTAGGTATGTGTGTGCATATGTGTGTCTATGTGTGTATGTGTGTGTGTAATTGTGTGTGTATGTGTGTGTATGTGTATATATCTATGTGTGTGTGTATGTGTGTGTGTATGTGTATGTATGTATGTGTGTAGGTATGTGTGTGCATATGTGTGTCTATGTGTGTATGTGTGTGTGTAATTGTGTGTGTATGTGTGTGTATGTGTATATATCTATGTGTGTGTGTATGTGTGTGTGTATGTGTATGTATGTATGTGTGTAGGTATGTGTGTGCATATGTGTGTCTATGTGTGTATGTGTGTGTGTAATTGTGTGTGTATGTGTGTGTATGTGTATATATCTATGTGTGTGTGTATGTGTGTGTGTATGTGTATGTATGTATGTGTGTAGGTATGTGTGTGCATATGTGTGTCTATGTGTGTATGTGTGTGTGTAATTGTGTGTGTATGTGTGTGTATGTGTATATATCTATGTGTGTGTGTATGTGTGTGTGTATGTGTATGTATGTATGTGTGTAGGTATGTGTGTGCATATGTGTGTCTATGTGTGTATGTGTGTGTGTAATTGTGTGTGTATGTGTGTGTATGTGTATATATCTATGTGTGTGTGTATGTGTGTGTGTATGTGTATGTATGTATGTGTGTAGGTATGTGTGTGCATATGTGTGTCTATGTGTGTATGTGTGTGTGTAATTGTGTGTGTATGTGTGTGTATGTGTATATATCTATGTGTGTGTGTATGTGTGTGTGTATGTGTATGTATGTATGTGTGTAGGTATGTGTGTGCATATGTGTGTCTATGTGTGTATGTGTGTGTGTAATTGTGTGTGTATGTGTGTGTATGTGTATATATCTATGTGTGTGTGTATGTGTGTGTGTATGTGTATGTATGTATGTGTGTAGGTATGTGTGTGCATATGTGTGTCTATGTGTGTATGTGTGTGTGTAATTGTGTGTGTATGTGTGTGTATGTGTATATATCTATGTGTGTGTGTATGTGTGTGTGTATGTGTATGTATGTATGTGTGTAGGTATGTGTGTGCATATGTGTGTCTATGTGTGTATGTGTGTGTGTAATTGTGTGTGTATGTGTGTGTATGTGTATATATCTATGTGTGTGTGTATGTGTGTGTGTATGTGTATGTATGTATGTGTGTAGGTATGTGTGTGCATATGTGTGTCTATGTGTGTATGTGTGTGTGTAATTGTGTGTGTATGTGTGTGTATGTGTATATATCTATGTGTGTGTGTATGTGTGTGTGTATGTGTATGTATGTATGTGTGTAGGTATGTGTGTGCATATGTGTGTCTATGTGTGTATGTGTGTGTGTAATTGTGTGTGTATGTGTGTGTATGTGTATATATCTATGTGTGTGTGTATGTGTGTGTGTATGTGTATGTATGTATGTGTGTAGGTATGTGTGTGCATATGTGTGTCTATGTGTGTATGTGTGTGTGTAATTGTGTGTGTATGTGTGTGTATGTGTATATATCTATGTGTGTGTGTATGTGTGTGTGTATGTGTATGTATGTATGTGTGTAGGTATGTGTGTGCATATGTGTGTCTATGTGTGTATGTGTGTGTGTAATTGTGTGTGTATGTGTGTGTATGTGTATATATCTATGTGTGTGTGTATGTGTGTGTGTATGTGTATGTATGTATGTGTGTAGGTATGTGTGTGCATATGTGTGTCTATGTGTGTATGTGTGTGTGTAATTGTGTGTGTATGTGTGTGTATGTGTATATATCTATGTGTGTGTGTATGTGTGTGTGTATGTGTATGTATGTATGTGTGTAGGTATGTGTGTGCATATGTGTGTCTATGTGTGTATGTGTGTGTGTAATTGTGTGTGTATGTGTGTGTATGTGTATATATCTATGTGTGTGTGTATGTGTGTGTGTATGTGTATGTATGTATGTGTGTAGGTATGTGTGTGCATATGTGTGTCTATGTGTGTATGTGTGTGTGTAATTGTGTGTGTATGTGTGTGTATGTGTATATATCTATGTGTGTGTGTATGTGTGTGTGTATGTGTGTGTACATGTGTGTGTATATGTGTGTGTATGTTTGTGTATATGTGTGTGTATGTGTGTGTATATGTGTGTATGTGTGTTTATATGTATTTATATATGTGTGCGTATGTGCATGTGTATGTGTGTGTGTATGTGTATGTATGTGTGTGTATGTTTGTGTATCTGTGTGTATATGTGTGTATATGTGTGTATATCTGTGTGTATGTGTGTGTATTTGTGTGTATATTTGTGTATGCGTGTGTGTATGTTTGTGTGTATGTGTGTATATGTGTGTATGTATGTTTGTATTTGTGTATATGTGTGTATGTGTTTGTGTATGTGTATGTATGTATGTGTGTGTGTATGTTTGGGTGTATGTGTGTATGTGTATGTATGTATGTGTATATGTATGTGTGTGTATCTGTGTGCATGTGTGTGTATATGTGTGTGTATGTGTCTGTAAGTGTATGTGTGTGTATGTGTGTGTATGTGTGCATGCGTATGTATGTATGTATGTGTGTGTATGTCTGTGTGTATATGTGTGTGAAGATATGTGTGAGTATGTGTGTGAATGTGTGTGTACGTGTATGTGTGTGTATGTTTGTGTATGTGTGTACATGTGTGTATGTGTGTGTGTATTTGTGTATGTGTGTGCATATGTGTGTGGTTATGTGTGTGTATGTGTGTATTTGTGTGTGTATGTGTGTGTATATGTGTGTGTGTATGTGTGTATATGTGTGTATGTATGTGTGTATTTGTGTATATGTGAGTACTTGTGTGTATATGTATGTATGTATGTGTGTATGTAGGTGTGTGTATATGTGTGTCTATGTGTGTATGTGTGTGTATATGTGTGTATGTGTCTGTAATTGTATGTTTGTGTGTATGTGTGTGTATGTGTGTGTATTTGTACGTGTGTGTGTGTATGTGTGCATGTTTATGTATGTATGTATGTATGTATGTGTATGTGTGTGTATATGTGTGTATAAATATGTGTGTGTATGTGTGTATGTGTATGTGTGTATATGTGTGTATGTGTGTGTGTATGAGTATATATGTGCGTGTGTGTATGTGTGTTTATATGTGTGTATGTGTGTGTGTATATGTGTGTTTATGTGTCTGTAAGTGTAAGTGTGTGTGTATGTCTGTATGTGTGTATGTGTGTGTATTTGTATGTGTGTGTATGTGTATATATGTTTGTGTGTATGTGTTTGTATGTGTGTGTATATGTGTGTGTATATGTGTGTATGTATGTGTGTATGTGAGTGTGTGTGTTTGTGTGTGTGTATCTGTATGTATATGTGTGTGTATATGTGTGTATATGTGCGTGTATATGTGTTTGTGTATATGTTTGTGTGTATGTGGTGTGTATATGTGCGTATGTTTGTGCATATCTGTGTGTATGTGTGTATATGTGTGTATGTGTGTATGTGTGTATGTGTGTGTATGTGTGTGTATGTTTGTATATGTGTATGTGTGAGTATATATGTGTGTATGTGTGTGTATATGTGTGTATGTGTCTGTAATTGTATGTTTGTGTGTATGTGTGTGTATGTGTGTGTATTTGTACGTGTGTGTGTGTATGTGTGCATGTTTATGTATGTATGTATGTATGTATGTGTGTGTACGTGTGTGCATATGTGTGTGTAAATATGTGTGTGTATGTGTGTATTTGTGTGTATGTGTGTATGTGTATATGTGTGTATATGTGTGTATATGTGTGTATGTGTGTGTATATATGTGTGTATGTGTGTTTGTGTATATGCTTGTGTGTATGTGTGTATGTGTATGTGTGTATATGTGTGTATGTGTGTGTGTATGTGTATGTATGTGTGTGTGTATGTGTGTTTATATGTGTGTATGTGTGTGTGTGTGTGTGTGTTTATGTGTCTGTAAGTGTAAGTGTGTGTGTATGTGTGTATGTGTGTATGTGTGTGTATTTGTATGTGTATGTACGTGTATATATGTTTGTGTGTATGTGTTTGTATGTGTGTGTACATGTGTGTATGTATGTGTGTGTATGTGTGACTGTGTGTGTATGTGTGTCTGTATGTTTTTGTATATGTGTGTATATGTAAGTGTATGTGTGTGTAGGAGTATGTTTGTATGTGTGTGTATATGTGCGTGTATGTGTGTGTATGTGTTTACGTGTGTATGTGTGTGTCTATGTGTGTATGTGTGTGTATATCTGTATGTATATGTGTGTGTATATGTGTGTAAATGTGTGTGTATGTGTGTTTGTGTATATGTTTCTCTGTATGTGTGTGTATGTGTGTGCATGTATGTGTGTGTATGTGTATGTGTATGAGTGTGTGTATATGTGCGTGTGTTTGTGTAAGGAAAGAGAGAATCTGATGGATGTCTGCTTCTAGAATATATAAAACTTTATGAACACTCAATGGTAAGAAATCAATCCAGTAACAAAGTGGATGAGAAATGTGAATACATAGAAAAAGCTCTGTGAATGGTCAAAGCTCTGAAAAGATACTGACATCGTTTATCCTCCAGCACTGGGTCCCAAAATGGCAGCATGTAGCACTACAGAGAGACCACACAAGCATACAGAAAGCAGGACAATGCTCACACACTGATGCTGGGAGGAGGAAATGCATCATTAATTTGGGTAACAGCATGTTAGGTTTCAAGAAGTATATACTTTTTACTCAGGACATCAGTCTTCAAATGCTTAGTTCAGAGAAACACACATACACTCACATACACACACATACACACAAACATACATACATACAGCTACACACACATACACTTACATATACACATATATACACACACATATACACATATATACACACATAAACACACATACACACACATGTACACACATACACACTGATATACAAACACATCCACTCACATACACACACACATACACACACATACATACATACACAAATACCCACACACATACACACACATACACACATACACACTTACACTTACAGATACATACACACACATATACACACACAGATACACACATAGACACACATATACACACACATACACACATACACACAAACACACATACACACACATATACACACACATATACACACACGTACACACAGATATACACACACATACACACACATATACACACACATACACACACATATACACACACATGTACACACACATACACACACATATACACACACATACACACAAACATATACACAAACACACTTACACACACATATACACACATACACACACTTACACACATACACACACACTTACACTTACAGACACATACACACACACATACACACACACATACACACACATATACACACACATACATACACACATATATACATACACATACACAAACACATACCCACAAACACACACACATACACACACACAGATATACACACACACATACACACATACCCACACACATATACACACACATATACAGACACACACATATACACAGATACACATGCAATGACATAGACACACATACACCCACACATACGCACATATACACACACATACACACACATACTCACATATACACATAAATACACACATACACACACAGATACACACACATATACACACACATACGCACACACATATATACATACACATACACAAACACATACCCACAAATACACAC
>NW_008340662.1:0-757 GCF_000622305.1 Nannospalax galili
CATCTATGCCACCACCACAGCTTCTATTTTTAATAGTGATATATCTACTGAATCTTTGAGGATATTTAATACACTGTATTTTGATAGTATTCAGACTTTCTGCTCCATCTGTTCTCATATAAATTATAACACACAGCATTCCAACACACTAGCCCCTCATTTCATGTCCTCTATTATCATAAGGTCTACAAGGTCTAATTTCTGTTACCCAAATGCAACTGGTTGCACCTTATTCCCTGCAGCCTGTTCAACCTCCCAAGCATCACAATCTTTTTTTTTCTTTCCATGTACATTTTTATTGAATTTTTGAGCACTTCATATTAAACATCTTATTTGTATTTAGACCCCATCTCCCAACTGCACCTCACCAGATTTCAGGCATTATATCATATATGTTAAGGCCTATCAAGTCAAGTTTGTGTACCCAGATCTCTCAGTCGAAGTTTTTTCACTTGTGTTTACTCAGACAATCTGGAATCAATGCTTAAAGAAGATAAACCCTCACCTAGAAGTAATCAGCTGCCAATAGTTCTTCTGTTAAGGTTGGGTCTTACTGTCCATTTTTCTAATTCTAACTTGTTTTTTGTTTTTGTCTGATTGAGTTTTGCATGGCCTTTTATATATTGTCACAGGATGCCTTCCAGATGCCTGGAAAACTGTTTCCTTATGATGAACCAATCCTGGCTCTCATGATTTTTATGGCCCCTCTTCCACAATGATCCCTGAGTCTTGGGTGGATGAAGTTCCTATGTAGGGA
>NW_008340662.1:1964-2444 GCF_000622305.1 Nannospalax galili
AGAAGTAGATTTCCATAAGAATGTTCAAAACCCTTTGGTGTCAGTTCTCACTCCAGTTCCTTTTAATCTAACTCCCTTATTCTGCTGTTCCTGTCTTCCCCTTTCATGTTACTGTTTTCTATATCCCATCCTAGGAAGACACTCCATGGTTCCTAACTCATTTCCCGAACTTTCTGGATTTTCCGATTGAAATACTAAATTTTGAATTTATCTTTTTCTGTGTATTCATGTTTTGAGGGCATTGGATCCAGTGGAACTGGAGGTAAGGGCAGTTATTAGCTGCCTTGTGGGTGCTGGTAACTGAATTCAGGTATTCAAGAACAGCCAGTACTCTTAAACCCTGAATCATCTCTTCAGGTCCCAAACACTAATTTTGGATTATTTGATGAATTATCTTTCAGTTCTAGGGTTTTTTTTTTAACTTTTAAAAAAAAAATAGTCTCAATTTTCTTGTTGAATTTTTTTTTTCATTTTAAAATT
>NW_008340662.1:4779-6447 GCF_000622305.1 Nannospalax galili
GATTAATATGGTTCTCTCTGATTTTTTAAAAACTAGCTAGGCATTATTTATCTCTAGCATTGTCTTAGCCTTCCATCATGGTTTTCCCACTTAAGGTGCCCTTGTTTTCCCATTTTTCCTTTAATAATACCCTTCTCCTATGATCCCACCTCTCTTGAGCTCCTTCTTTCCCTTTATCCCCTAGATTCCTTGTTTAACCTTCCATCCCCCTCCCCTTAAAATAGCACAATTTTCATTTATATCTTCCTTGTTAACACCTGTTTTCTACTGTTCTTCTCTTTCAGATTCTTTCTTTTCCTATTCCTCCCTGTTTCCTTTTCATTATCCTGGTTCCTGTAGTTATGTCTGGATACATACTTACAAGGATTTGGTGCGAGGATCCACATATGAGGGAGAGCATATGTTGCTTTTTTTTGTTTTTGTTTTTGTTTTTCTGAGTCAGAGTAACTTCACTTAGTATAACGGTGTTTAGTTCCATCCATTTACCTGAAAATTTCATGATTTCATCTTTCTTTACTTTTCTTTACTGCTAAATAGAACTCCACTGTATAAATATACCACATTTTTGTTAACCACTCATCAGTTAAGGGGCATTTAGGTTGCTTCCATCTCTTAGCTGTTGTGAAAAGAGCAGCAACAAACATGGATGTACAAGTGTCTCTGCAATAGGATGTTCTGTGGGTATATGCTGAGGAGTGGTATAACTGGGTCAAATGGTAGGTTAATTTGTAGTTTTTTAAGAGTTTTCCACTCTGCTTTCCATATGGCTTGAACAAGTTTGCCATCCTACCAGCAGTGGATGAGTATTCCCCTTTCTCCACATCCACTTCAACATTTTGTATCATTTGATTTCTTGATCTTAACCAGTCTGCCTGGGATAAGATGAAATCAATGTGGTTTTAATTTTACATTTCCCTAATTACTAGTGAAGTTGAACACTTTTTTTGGCCTTTTTGAAGCAGAGTCTCCCTGTGGCTCCAGCTGTCCTGGAACTCACTATGTAGACCAGGCTGGCCTTGAACTCACAGAGATCCTCATGCCTCTGCCTCCCAACTCCTGGGAGTACACGAATGTCCCACCACACCCAGCTTTTAAGATGCTTCTTAGCCATCTTTGTTTCTTCTTTTGAGAACTCTCTGTTCAGTTCCTTAGCCCATCTTTTAATTAGGTTCCTTCCTTTCTTGATTATTTGTTATTTGTGCTCGTTATATATTCTGGATGTTAAACTTCTGTCAGATGTGTCACTGGTGAAGTTTTTTTCCCATTCTGTGTTTTTTCTCTTCATTTCCTTGGTTGCTTCTTTTGATGTAAAGAAGCTTCATAGTTTAATGAGGTCCCATTTGTAGATTCTTGACCTTGTTTCCTGGGCAGTTGATGTCTGGTTTAGAAAATCCTTTCCTACACCTATATCTTGTGGGCTATAACCAATGTTTTCTTCTAACAGTTTCAGAGTTTCAGGCTTCACATTGAGGTCTTTGATCCATTTGAAGTTCACTTTTGTGAAAGGTGAAAGATAGAGGGTTTAGTTTCATTCTTCTACAGGTGGAGATCCAGTTTTGCCAGCACCATTTGCTGAACATGCTGTCTTTCCTCCAGTGAGTATTCTTGGCCCCTTTGTCAAATATCAGGTGGCTGAAATTGCATGTACTCATATTCGGGTCTTCAGTT
>NW_008340662.1:7176-9287 GCF_000622305.1 Nannospalax galili
TATGTTCCCTCCAGTCCAATTCCCTCTGGGACTTTGACCATAAATGCATGTTGAATTTTTTCAAAGGCCTTCTCAGCATCTATTGCAATGACCATGTGGTTCTTGTCCTTGAGTCCATTTATATGCTTTATGACATTTATTGACTTACGTATGTTGAACCAATCCTGCATCTGGAATAAAGCCAACTTGATCATGGTGGATGATCTTTTTCATGTGAGTTTGTATTACTCACGGTTTGTAAGTATTTTTTTGAGAATTTTTGCATCTGTGTTTGTTAAAGATATGGGTCTATAGTTTCTTTCTTTGTATGTGGATGTATCTTTGCCTGGCTTTGGTATTAGAGTGATACTGGGTTCATAGAAGGAGTTTGGAAGTTCTCCCTCAATTTCTATCTTTTTGAATTAATTAAGTAGTATTAGATATAGATCCTCTTTAAATGTCTAGTAGAATTCTACTGTAAGTCCATCTGGTCCTGTGATTGTTTCATTCGGGAGGTTTTGTATTACTGTTTCAATTTACTTAAGTTTTATGGGTCTGTTCAAGCTGTTAATCGCTTCTTGGTTTAGCTTTGGTGTTTCCAATGCTTTTAGGTACCCTTCCATTTCTTTTAGGTTTTCAAATTTAGTAGCATATATGTTTTTAAAGTATTCTGTTATAATGTTCTGGATCTCTTTGGTGTCTATTGTGACGTGTCCTCTTTCATGTCTGATTTTGTTGATTTGGATATGTTCTTTCTTTCTTTTGGTTAACTGGGTTAGTGGTCTATCGATCTTGTTTATCTTTTCATAGAACCAGCTCTTGGATTCGTTGATTATTTGCATTGTTATCTTTGTTTGTATTTCATTAATTTCTGCTCTGATACTTGTTATTTCTTCTTGTCTGCTGGGTTTCAGTTTCATTTGTTGTTGCTATTCAAGTGTCTTGATTTTTAATGTTAAGTCCTTTATTTGGGTTCTTTCTGATTTTTTAATGTAGGAACTCAGAGCTCTAAACTTCCCTTGAAGGACTGCTTTCAATGTGCAGTTTTGTTGCGTTGTATTATCCTTTTCGTTTAGTTCCAGGAATACTCATTTCTTTCTTAATTTCTCCTTTGACCCACTCATCATTCAGGAATATATTGTTTAATCTTGATGTGTTCATGTGGATACTGGGGTGTCTTCTGGTGTTGATTTTAACCTTCATTGCCTTTTAGTCTGATAAAATGCATGGAATTCTGGCAATCTTTTTGTATTTGTTGAGGTTTGTTTTGTGCCCCAGTACATGGTCGATTTTGAAGACAGTTCCATGGGGCTCTGAATAGAAAGTATATTCTTTGGTGCTTGGGTTGAATATTTGGTAGATGTCTGTTAGGTCCATTTGATATATGGTATTTTTTATTCAGATGACTATTAATTCTCTGTCGTCTTGACCTATCTAATAGAGACAGAGGGGTGTTGAAATCCCCTACTCTTAATGAGTTGGGATTAATTTGGGTCTTAAAGTCCTGTAGTATTGTTTTCATGAAGTAGGTTGCACCAGAGTTTAGTGAATATATGTTCATGATTGTAATATTGTGGCAGTCCATTCGGGCTGCCTTCACAGTCGTCGCCACCCGATCCAAGACCCCAGGGCTGGTGAGGAGGCTGTGTCAGCAGGACTCTAAGAAGCAAGCAGATATTAGAATTGCAATGCCTCCTTTTTTCTTCATATGATTCTCTTGGTATATTTTATTCCATCCTTTCACCTTAAGGTAGTGCCTGTCCTTGAAAGTGAGATGAGTTTATTGCAGATAACAAAAAGATGGGTTTTGTTTCTTAATCCATTCACGTTTCTTTAATGAAAGATGTGTATTGAATCCTGTCATTTTTATTTCTGTTTACATTGTTGATGTAGCTGTACTCTGCGGGCATTCTTGATATAGCTGTGCATTTCCACATTTATACCTTCATTGAATTTCTTTCCTTCACTCATTGTATATAATTGTTCCTTTCTTCAGCTCTTTGTATTGCTTCAAGAATTCTCTGAAGGCCTGATTTTGTGGACATGAATTCTTTCATCCTCTTTATGTCATAGAAGGTTCATCTTTCCTCTTCAACTATGATAGACATTTTGGCTGGGTAAAGTAATCTGGG
>NW_008340663.1:0-560 GCF_000622305.1 Nannospalax galili
GGCTTTGTAAGACCTGGGTAAGGAGTTCAAATTCCATTTCAAGTCTGTTAGGCATAGTGATTGCACATAGATTTCAACAAATGCTTTGGCTGTTAGGTGATAAATAATTTGCTCAATAGACTCATCATAAGACTAACGCAGGGCCTCTATAATACCATGTGATCTTAATTTAACAGAAAAGAGGACAAAGAAAAATGACCAAATCAGAATGCATTTTGGAAGCAGGACATGCTTTGAAACAGATTGGACATCTGATAGTAAGGGCAATGCATAACTCAATGAATCAAATGCTTAGACAAGTGCTTCAAAGATGCCTTTGATTGGATGTTGAAGAACACAGGAAGACTATAATTGTAGAGAACATCTAAAATTCTACTTTGGTCACTTACTATTAGAAACTCAGATGGAGATAACTAAAAAAATGAGTATCATTCAATTTTAAGAAAGACATAGGCCTTTTATTAATTATTTTTTCTGTCAGTTTGAACAGACATCTTCCAAAAGGCAGCCTATGGCAGGAAGGTTTTATTTTGATTCATGATTTGAGAGCGCATACTCCA
>NW_008340664.1:0-1397 GCF_000622305.1 Nannospalax galili
GCGTCATTCCCTGGCAGTGACCCCTATTAGATTTATTCATCACCCTATGGATAGAAATCAAAACCCATAGTGGCTGCAGCAGGGAGCTCTGGAGCTGTGATTTTCTTCCGAATTGGCCCAAATAAAGAAATGGGATAGGTCCTGTATTCTGGGTTGACCAGCCATCTGCTTGTGACTACCCAGACAGTAGCTGTCAACTTGGATAAGGCATTTCTAACATTCAAGTGACAAATAGAGAAGGAAAAACTGCTAATCTCAAGAACTGAAGTGCTCTGTTTTAGATCTAAAAACATATCCAAGGCCATCCCTCTGAGCTCTCTCGTCTCTACAAAGGTTCCATCTCACTGTGACTTAATAACAGATCATGGAAAGAGTTCTCTTTAGACTACATTCCTGGGAGTTATCTGTGCCCAGGAACATTGGGAGTGGGTCCCACAATGACAGTGATGCTGGGTGATGGGATTGCCTGGAGACACTATCTGATGCTCTTTGAGGTTTCTATAGATCAGTGTAAAATTAACTGTGGAGGAAAGTGGTTTGTAAATAGGCACAAATGCCCAAATAATTAGAAAAGATATCTAACAAGGGAACCTACCCTTATTGTTCTATACTGGATTTGAGGCTGAGTGATTTAATCAATATGTTTTTCTCTAAAATATTAATCAGGAAGATCATACTTTTATTGGTTTGATGTGGTAAATCACTAGACAGTGACACAAATCAGGGACTAATAAGGGACACATCTTTCTCCCTGTCACAATGTCCACTGTTCCTCACTGACTACATCTTTACAGAATATTACTTTCTTCAAACCAAGTCTTACAGAAAGTGCGCCTATATTCAGAATGAGTATCCCTAATCCAAAATGCTTGAAGACAAAAGAGCTTTGGATGTCAAGCTTTTCTGGGGATTACAAAATATTTTCATGTTCACAACCTGTTCAGTGATGACAACAAGTTTAAAGACGGAGTTTGTTTATGTTTCAAATTCATTTTATACACATAGATTGAAGGTATTTCATACAGCATTTTACCACCTCTGCATTTCTCCCTCATCACCTGAGCTCAAGTACAGAGCATTCCCACTGAGGCATTAAGTCAGCAACCAGAGGGTCCAGGTTCAGAGCTTTCCGTATACTTGGACTGAGGACGTTCAACCTATATGATAATGGGATTTGAGATAGAGTTCTGTAGTGAGCATTTTGTACATTTTATCTCAGATTAAAAAATTTACATGCCGTTTTCTTTGGAGCAGTTTTGTATTAGGAAATAGGTGACTTGTAGGTCTTATCACCTGAGGGTCATATTGAAGGTATTTGTGTCTTTTACAGCTTTTCATTGTTGAGAATAATGCTGCATTTGGTACTGTTCAACAGGCCATTAAATGAAAGATGAATA
>NW_008340664.1:3161-5319 GCF_000622305.1 Nannospalax galili
TGGTTGCCCTACAAACTTGCATACATCTGGTGCTGAAACGCAGGAGGGATCCCTAGGTCCCCTGATAACATAGTTCCTCCTTTACCAAACCAAACTGCTCCCTTGACCCTCCCATGGGGCAGATCATATGCCTCCACTGACATCAGCCCCCACCATATTCAGCTCCACATTTTGATTCCATCTCTTCGGTTGTTTTCTTCTCTCCTACCCTGCTCACTGCCTTCCTTCAACATCCTGGTGTTTCCTTCTCAGAGCTGCCTGTTCAGCCTCTCTCTCTTTCTGTTTCTGTCTCTCTCTGCAAGTCATCCTGGTACACAAGGCAGCATCCCTTCAACCTTCAGAGTGACTATCACTTAGTTAGGGATGTCTGTCCCTAGTGATTTGGGATTTCTCTCAAAAAAACCTGACACACAAGACATTCCCTTTGAATCAAGGATCACCACATTCATCGACACTCACTCTCAGTCTTTTGCCCTGCTTCCTTTCTTCCTCCTAACTCCTCCCATTTTTCTCTCTTTTCTGTCCAGCTTGTTATGCTCTCTGTCCCTTGGTACATATTGTTATTTTTCATTTTGTTATTTTCCACTTTTATCCTTGTGCTCTTCGTGGGCCTCTGACACCTGGGGTTAGTGTAAGACACTCCCCCTGAGCACCCTCTATCTAGGCACTAACTTTGTCTTAGGAATCCTCCTCTGTCATGAGAGAGTGAAAGTAATGGTTCCACGGCTTTGCGAGAATACGCAATCTGAGTGGGCCTTACCCGAGGTTCTGGTGAGGTCATATAACGTACACAGGCACTCACCTTCAGGCGATTGAGCATGGTGATTATACGTGTGGTCCTAAGGTAAGACCTCTTACATCACTGAGAAGTGGCTGGCCAAGAGTGCATCTGAATAAGGGAGACTAAGACTCTCCATCCCCTCCTATGCACATATTGCATACATCCTAGGCACATATAAAATTTCAGATGGGTTCATCCCAGTCCAGGTGTCAGGCCCAGACAGTCCTCCAAGTGATGCTGGACAACTTTAAACTAGGCTATGTAGGAAATTACGGCATTAAGATAAACTCTCTAAATTAAAACTTTCTGTGATGTCCAGTGACTTGAAATCGGGCCATGCTGGACAAGAATTCCTGAGTCTGGATGGAGGCCACCGGAACCCAAAAACTCAGCCTCATACTTACCAGAGGAAGAGGGAGAACATCCCCATAGCTATGAGGAGATTATGGAGGAAGTGTTCTCCAATCCACATTTAAAGGATGAGTGCCTACATGCAAAGGACCATCCTAATCAAACTCCTTTATTTTTATGTTTTGGGTGCATTTAGTTTTAGTGGAATTATGTCATGTGTGTCTGTGGTAATAGTTTTCCATGTATTGTTTTGTTGTACCTCATCCACTGGACCCCAAAAGGACCGAGGACCCAACACACCAAAATCCAAAAGCAAAGATTGAGCAGGATTAAGCTCGGGCTCTCAGACCTCACCAGTGCAACAGATCCATGCTGAGAGCCCAGAGTAAGGGAGAGTGGAGCCTTTTATAGGTTTTATAGGAGTTAAGATCAGGGTAAGGGATGTGACTCACTATTAGAGTGTTTGCCTAGTATACACAAGGCTCTGGGTTTGATTTCCAGTGCTGATTTAAAAAATTTTTTTCAAAGCCGGTCATGGTGGTGCATGCTTTTAATCCCAGCACTCAGGAGGCAGACGCAGGTGGATCTCTGTGAGTTCAAGGCCAGCCCGGTCTGCATAGTGAGTTCCAGGCCAGCTGTAGTTACAGGGAGACCCTGTCTCAAAGACCAAAAACAGTATCTGAGTTGGTTGCTTAAGGACCTTATTTGTTACATACCTTTTGGTTTGGGTTTGTTTTCATAGTGTTTGTTTTAAGATATCTCTTTGGTTTCCTTCTACTCCAGAGTGCAACTTATATCTGTATTTAGATATGTTTATATAGAAAAACATTTTCCAAATCTATGTAAAATATCTCTAAGCCTTTAAAGGAGACTTGGTCATTTAAAACCTGATTGAAGGCTTGAGGTAAAATCTCAAAATTTATACTTCACAATAATATACTTAAGATAATGGTTCATCTCTTTATATATTTATGAGGTAAAATATTAATTGCTTAGTAAATTTGTTTATAAATATTAGAGATTATT
>NW_008340664.1:5340-6673 GCF_000622305.1 Nannospalax galili
TTATCCTGGAGGTTGTATACCAGTTGCTTACTTTACCTTGTATTTATGTGCCTTCTTTGATAGACCAATCTCTGAACTACACAAGGTAAAAGATTTGAATGTTTTTGTATTTTCTATAAGGTCTACCTGGGAACTTAAAGCACAATGTGTACATGGGTAATATTAACTCATTTATTTTATATAATAAGATGATGTTGCACAGTACTCTTGAGTCAAAGAACTACAATCTTCATGATTTCAGCTGTGCCTGCTAATAAAAGGTTATCACAATTGGACTTGCTAATGATTATTATTTCTTCATTAATGAAATTCATTTTAAACAAACTTATTAAAAGGTCTGAATAGCTTTATTGAGATACAGAGATGTTAATTTTCAGTCCACTCCTGACTTATACTGCATAAGGGCTTACAGATTTGTATTAAATGGGTACAAACAGGTATTGTGTTACTTATGGCTACTTTGAGATGTCTTTTATGTTTGTCTGTATTGTGCAAATGTTACTTTTGGCACCTCTTTTACCCATAACAAGAATGATTTGACTCAAGAAAAACTAGGTCTACCTCTTTGAATCAGATATATGAAATCTAGAAGAAAACAGTTTCTGTAAAGCTTGGTCTGAATTCTGACCAGTTTATTTCCTGTCGATAGATATGTGATATAATGCCTCCCTTCCTTCTGAAAACTGTAAATCAGAATATAGAAAACTAAAAGGAGACTGCTTCTGTTTGTAACAGAACAGCTTTCATTTGTGACAGACAGGAAATTCTTGTTTTAAGGTCCATTTCCTGAGCTGTGCCTAGTTAAACTGTGATGGTAAATCTCTTCCAGTCAGTGTTTATTGAGAATGTTTGGGTTTTGCTCAGGCTTTATCTATATAGTACACAGTAATTATAG
The DNA here is from genome assembly GCF_000622305.1 of Nannospalax galili. Classification (NCBI taxonomy): domain Eukaryota; kingdom Metazoa; phylum Chordata; class Mammalia; order Rodentia; family Spalacidae; genus Nannospalax; species Nannospalax galili. The sequence continues at coordinate 6,236 of NW_008340664.1, forward strand.
GTACCAGGTTTGTGCAACTGACCTTCTTGGATGATTAATAACCATAGTTAAGTGCCCATACTCATCTGGACAAAGGGTCTTAACGGACAGTTTTGTTCCTTGCCCTGGAAAGCCAACAGTGTCCCAGGGGACTATGGGACTCTCTGGATATTTTCTGTAACTGTGAAGAGTCACCTGTCCTCTTTTTCAGGGAGGTCATGGAGACCCCACCAGAGGGACTCAAACCAGTGTCCAGATTGCAAATAGCAGGGTCAACACAAAGGAAACATTTCCTCCATGCTTCCAAGTGAAGCCCCATTCAAGCAGGACCTCTTGACTTGTCTTCACTTAGATGAAACTGGTCAAAAAAAAAGCCTAAGGAGCCAGGGGCTCTGCCCCACAAGCCACGTGACCCCTGAGGACCAGATCTTCAACGGACCTTAAAGTAAATGTAGATTG
>NW_008340664.1:7951-8325 GCF_000622305.1 Nannospalax galili
TAGGCCCCCACCCCAGTAAACAGCAATCATTGTCTGTGAAACAGGCTGTTTGCAGGCATCAACAATTGACCCAGTTAAAGGCTAACCAGGTGGCACTGCAAAACACATGTTTTTCTGCCCTGACCCTGCCCTGACATTTTCTACCACACTTGAGAGACTTCTCTACCTTGTGGAACCATCTAGCTTTGTGATGTGACTGTGAAATTTATTGTAACTTGTGATCTAACTGTGAAACTGCGGTCTTTACTGGCACTTACAATTAACTTTGGAATTTAGTACTGTTGCAAGGGTCTTGTAACAAATGTGCTGTTACAATAAAATTTACCCACCCAGCTTCTTCCCCTTCTGCTTCCCTATAAAAACTTTGTGCAGAC
>NW_008340665.1:0-269 GCF_000622305.1 Nannospalax galili
AGTGGGGAACTCCTGGGGATGCTGACCACACCGTGAACAGTAACAGGGATAACATAGTATAAGGGCTCTAGTGGGGGAGGGAGGTTATGGGAGGGTGCCATCTGGGAAGTGAGTGTATAGTTGAATAAGATGGTTTGGGATGTTCTGTGTGATATACACACACGAAAAAAAGTCAACAAATTTTAAAAATGTATTATATTTGAGGAGGAAGCAAAAATATTTACTTCATGTTAATTAGTAGAGGTGATAAACTTTACCATTGAAATCTA
>NW_008340666.1:0-444 GCF_000622305.1 Nannospalax galili
GTCACTACTATCTCTTTTTTTCTCCCATATCACGGGGTGCAATGTTGTGGACCAGAAACATTAGTCCAGTATAATTCAGCCATGATCACTTGTAGGAACATCATCATCAGCCACGTCTCTCTCCTCATTCTTTTCTACTTCTTTTTTCTTTGGCGCTCGTCCGGCAAACCTCACCAGCCTTTCTGGCAGCCACCTGGCTCCATCAGCATCCTGTGGGAAAACACAAACATACCCTCTTCCCCAAATTAATACAGGGTCGGGGCCATTCCATTGTCCAGTTAAAGGATCCTTCCACCTGACTTGGGCGTAGGTATCCTGTGACTGAGGATGCCACATTCTATCTACCACAGTGCAGTCATTTTTATCCAAATTCAAAAAGTTTAAAATGAAAACAGCATGATGTAAAAGATTACTTGGTGTCTGGGGATATAACTCCCCTTTTCT
>NW_008340667.1:0-239 GCF_000622305.1 Nannospalax galili
GAGTTTATGGGACAACCTCTGGTCAACAGCTTCAGAAGAGGGAGTACATTCTTAACATTGGGCTTTTACTTTGCTAGCCTATGGTGTCTAGTAGGGCCAGTGTGCCCTGTTATGAGGTAGCGTCTTTAGATCTCTTTTTATGATACGTATGTACACACTTTAAGAAGCTTCTACAGTCGTAGGTTTCCGTGTGGCTTTTTCTAAAGGTCTTTAGTGTGGTTATCCTTTCCCATACTCCT
>NW_008340668.1:0-448 GCF_000622305.1 Nannospalax galili
CAGATATTCTTTTGTTAATTTTTTGCTGTTGTTGTTGTTGTTGTTGTTGTTACGGTTCAGTGTAGAAAAGAACACCTGTGTTTTTCTTGTTATGTTAATCAACTCCTGGCATTGCAAATCAGCAACTAGTTCTTGAAGTTTGACATTTTCTACTCTATTTGGAAACCTACTTTATACACATACTTTTACTGTCTTTTCACAGCGAAATCACGATGTAATTCAGTTTTACAAATACAAATGGTTCAACCAAAGTTGCGCTCAGATAAATAAATATATTTTAAATGCAGAACTGTGTTTGTTGTGATGTCTTAGGTTTTCATCCAAATGTCAAAAATTCTTTTGACATAAAGGTCCATCTTGAGTGTCGAAACAGGAATGTGAAAGATGTGTCTTAGAACTAAGGTTGCATGGTGATTCCAGGAATGCATTTAGCAGCATTACCATCTAG
>NW_008340669.1:0-1344 GCF_000622305.1 Nannospalax galili
GCATTGTGATTGCAAAGTGAGCATTGTCGTCACACAATGGAACATTGTGAAATCATATTGTAAGATTGTGGTGGCACAATGAGCATTGTGATGGCACAATGAAACATTGTGAAGTCATAGTGTAGCATTTTGATGGCCCATTGGACCTATATAATGGAACATGGAGCCATACTGATGGCACATTGGAGCATTGTGATGGCACATGAAACATTCCAATACCAAATTGGAATATTGTGATGACATATTAAGGCACTATATTTGCCCACTTAGCAGTGTGATGACACATTAGGGGTCTTGTGAAGGGACATTCAGCATTGTGACATGAAATTGAGCATTTTATTAACACATTGGAGCATTGTGATGTCACGTTGGAGCATTGGGATGCCATATTCAGCATTTTGGTGACACATTGGAGCATTGCTTTGTCACATTGGGGGATTGTGAGGGGACATTGAGCACCGTATTTGCATATTGAGCATCGTGATGACACAGTGGATCATAAGAATGACACAATGGTGCATTGTGATGGCAGAATGATGGCACAATGGAACATTTTGAATTCATATTGTAACATTGAAATGGAACATTGGAGCAATATAATGGCGCATTTGTCCATAGTGTTGGCAGATTGTAGCATTGTGATGTGACAGTAGAGCATTGTGATGTCACATTGGGAGATTGTGGTTGGACATGGATCACTGTGTTTGAATATTGAGCATGGTGACAACACCCTAGCTCTAAATGTGGCAATAACACTTGCCCTAATCCTAACCTCAAACTAACCCTAGGCCTAACCCTAAACCTGACACTAGCCCTAGGTACAAACCAAACCCTAAACCTTGGTTTAACCCTAACAATAAACCTAGCCTAACCATAAACTTGTCCCTAAATCAATGCTAATGCAAGCCCTAACACTAAGCCTATTCCTAAACCTATTTCTAACCCTGAACTTAACCCTAACCTTAACCCTAACCTTCTACTTAAATTTTAGCCCCAAACCTAACTTAGCCCAGAACCTAACCCTAATTCTAAAAGTAAACCTAACCCTACAGTTAACTCTAACAGTAGCCCTAGCCATTACCCTAACCCTATCTATAACCCTAACCTAACCCTAACCTTAAACATAGCCCTAGTACTAACCTTAACCTTAAGTCTAGCACTAAACCTAACCCTAACTGTAATTCTAACCCTAAACATACCCCTCACCCTAAACCTAACCATGACCCTAGCCCTAACAATAACCTTAACACTTAATCTATCCCAACCCTAACCCTAAACATAACCCTAGACCTACTGTTATCCTTAGACTTTTTCCTAACCCTAAACCTAACCCTAACCCTAACC
>NW_008340669.1:2405-3650 GCF_000622305.1 Nannospalax galili
TATACATAAACCTAAATCTTACCCCTAACTCTAATTCTAACCCTAAATTTAAGCCTATACCTAAGACTAAGCCAAACCCTACATGCAACCCCAGTCCTAAACTTAACCTTTAGCCTAACCCTAAAATTAACACTAACACTTCATGTAACTCTAACCATCAATTGACCCACAAACCCTTAATCTAATGATAACACTAAGTATATAACTTATATCCAAATCTACCAATAACCAAACTCCAAAACCTTACCCTAAACCTAATCCTAACCCTTAACCTAAACAGTGTGAACATGAACAAAGCCTTAACACTAACACTAAACCTTACCGTCACCATAAGCCAAACCTTAAAACTAAGCATAAATGTACACGTAACCATAGCTCTAAACCTGTCCTTAACCTAAACTCTAATCCCAACATTCAATATATTACCTAGACACAATACTACCCTAAACCTTTTCAGAAACCTAATCTTAAACCTAAACTATAACCATAATACTAATCCTAGACCTAGCCCTGCACATACCCTAATATTAAACTTTGACCTAATCCTAATCCTAACCCTAGCCCTATCCGTAAACCTGACCCTATCCCTATCCCTAAACCTACCCCTAACCCTAATATTATCATACTCCTAAGCTCAACCCTATAAATAAACCTAACCTCAAACCTAACCCTTACTCCAACCCTAGCCCCATTTGTTGTCATGCCATTTCCAATGGAGCCAACGTGAGATCCTCCGTGGGTTGAGGATGAAGCTTCAAGGAAAGTTGCCTCTTGGACATGGCAGTGAAAAGATCTTCAGTGTACTTGGCTGTATTTTGCTTGCTAATATCTTTATGACTGTCATTCTTTTATAGGTATCTAGGGGACAGGGAGAGGACTTGGTGTCCTTGGCTTGGCTTCAGGGCTCATCTCTTGATCAAAACCTTGATGTTGAGGATAAGGTCCTAGGAACTCGGTTTCCTCAGATGACCTTGTCTCCTGATGCACCTTTACTGCTTAAAGCTATAATAGAAGCTGCTAGAAATAATCAGTCATGGAATATCATGGACACAATAGACAAGCAGAGCTAATGTTAGGAAGTCCTAAAGATGATGTATTTCCTAAAGTACAGGCAATTCAGGAAAGACTCTAATTCTGGTATTAGGAGAAAAAGAAAGTTACCACCAACTAATTTTGGTCCAGCTTATATTTGGCAGGAGATAGATGATGGCATCGACCAAGAGGGAAAGAAAGGGTGTATAAAAT
>NW_008340669.1:4799-5845 GCF_000622305.1 Nannospalax galili
AATCTACTCCTAAATCTAATGCTAATCCCAAACTTCAATATATAACCTAGACTCAATCCTAACCCTAGTCCTATCCAGAAAACTAGCACGAAACCCAACGCTAATCATAACCCTAAATCTAATCTTCTACCTAACCTTAATCCTAACCTACTATTAAATTTTAACTTAATCTTAACTCTAACCTAACCCTAATTATAAACGTGAACCTAACCCTAGAACCAATCCTTACCATAATCCTAACAATAATCCAAAATCCTAACGTTGCCCTAATCCTAAAATCAACGAAAGCCCAACCTTAACCCTAGCCTTATTTGTAAAACTAATCCTAACTCTAGCCCGAACATAAACCTAACCATATTCATAACCCTAGCTCTAAGCCTAATGCTAGGCCTAACACCAATGCTCTTCCTAACCCTAACCTAAACCTAAACCTACTGTAGCTCTAACCCTAAACCTAACATTAACCCTAAATATAATCCTATCTCTGATCATACGCCTATCTCTAGCCCTAATACTTCTCCTAGCTCAAAACTAACCCCTACCTTTAACCTAAGCCTAAACATAAATATAACCCTAGCCCCAACCTTAATATTAAACTAGCCCTAATTCTTATCCTAACCTATCCCTAATCCTAACCCTAACTCTAAACCAAACCTAAACCAAAATGTAACTACAGCACTAGACCTAAACCTAAACCTAACGTTAAATCTAAACTTAAACCTCAGCATAGTCATAACCCTAAACAAAACCCTCTGCCTAACACTCACCCTCAATTTACTGTAGCCCTTGTCCTAACCTTAACTCTAACACTATCCCTAAAGTTGACACTATCCATAAACATAATCCTAGCACTGACCATAATCCTTAGGCTAGAACAATCTTACCTGAGTCTTCAACATTGCCCTAATCCTAATCCTAACCCTAACACTAACCATAGTACTAATTCTAAACCTAATCACAACCCTAGCCTTAACCCTAACTATAATATTGCTAGACCTAACCCTAAACCTCAAGCTAAACCTCATAGTAATATTAAACATTGACCT
>NW_008340670.1:0-357 GCF_000622305.1 Nannospalax galili
TAGTAAATGCATTCTGTATTAGATGAGAAATCTGAATTATTCAAAAGGATATTACTTAATTGAGTGAATATCTATAATCTACTCACTAACTTTGTGCAAAAAAGAATAGCATCAGACCCTCCAAACTTTTGTGAAGATTATGGCCCAAAAGAGCATAGCACACAAATTAAGCCCTCAACATAGGAATACCACTTCACTCCTATATTTCTAGCATACAAGATCAGTTGTATATATTTATCTGATGTAAAGTCACACTGATTTATAAGTATGCTTCATAAAGTCCAATGTTTATAATCATGCATGTTTTAGTTCCAGCTAAAACACAGACTTTCACCTTAACATGATCTGTGGCTGGGC
>NW_008340671.1:0-249 GCF_000622305.1 Nannospalax galili
GTCAGAAATATCTTGTATAAAATATCCGATTTTCATATGAACAGAATGCCAGTGTAACAAAAGGAGTAGAACTGTCTCTGCCTTATTCACCAAGGTCAGATCTGAGGAAGGTCCTGGAGACTTGTTGAATTTTTACCCAGAATCATAAAGGCTGAATCTTTTGTCAGATTCTGGAAATTAAGGCAGTTTCTGACATGTGTATTAGAGCAAGTAAGTATTCTATATTGAGACTGGTGACCAGTATTTATT
>NW_008340672.1:0-276 GCF_000622305.1 Nannospalax galili
TCATTAATAATTAGGGAAATGCAAATTAAAACCACCCTAAGGTTTCACCTTGCCCTGATCAGACTGGCTAAGATCAAGAGAACAAATGATACCAAATGCTGGCAAGGATGTGGAGAAAGGGGAACACTCATTCACTGCTGGTGGGATTGCAAACTCATGCAGCCTCTATGGAAAACAGTGTGGAGAACTCTTAAAAAACTAAAAATGGACCTACCACATGACCCGGTTATACCACTTCTTGGCATATACCCAAAGAACTCATCCTATTGTAGAGAC
>NW_008340673.1:0-1097 GCF_000622305.1 Nannospalax galili
AAGATTTCCCAACAGCAGATTCGACAGCCCTAAAAAATAAAGAAAAAAATCTTGCAGATTTCCCAGTAGTAGATTCAACAGCCCCCAAAATAAAATTTGACCAAGTCAGACAAAACCCACCCATCAACAAAAATAACTCTTACCCACCTCTTGCTGATTTAATAAGCCCAGATGTTAATGCCCAGACCTCAAAAACTCCCAAAGATCCCCAGATAAATCCCCCTCCCCCTTCATCTCCGCTGCCACCACAGCCTGTGGCGTTGTCCCAGCCACACCCCACAGCCATAGAACAGCTGTGTAATCTCAGGGATAATGGGAGTTCCAGCCCCAAAGTCTCCAGACACCATGGCCTCAGGACCCTAAAACCCCACCGGTAGAAGCTTTTCGTGTTAACTTACAAATAACAAGGCAACGCCCACTGGCTTGGTACCCCCTCCCAGAAGCAGAATTAAAAGAATTACGCCAAGCTTTTTGTGAGGATGGGATCCATGCTCCATGGAACAAATCTATACTACAAACATTTAATACTAATCTGCTAACCCCCCAGGACTGGAGAGATATCTGTAGATCTACCCTCCCCATCCATTATTTGTACAATGGGAGGCTTTATTTAGAGATGAATGCCTGATACAGGTTAAAAGAAATGACCCACCTATGATATATTTTCAACCTCTATCTGATAAATCCCCACAATTTAAAGAGCTCTTTGCTATCTATATGGCTCTTGATAAGATTGATAAACCCTTCAACCTTTATTCTGACAGCATTTATGCTGTTAATTTGCTCCCATGGCTAGGTCACTCCCTTGTCAAAATAGATGGCAACACTCTATCACCCCTGCTAATTAAAATTTCTACACTGCTAAAAAACGGGTGGCTCCATTATTTGTCCAGCATATCAGGTCCCACTCCTCCCCCCCAGGTCCTCTTACTGAAGGAAATGCCATAGTAGATGAGGTAGCCACCGCTGGAACATTCTCCATCAGCGTAACAGATGCCCAGCACCTCCACCATGCCACCCACATTAATTTATGAGGGATCCATCTCAGATTCCCCCACATTCCCCTCAGACAAACGCATTGTTAAAACCTGCTCTTC
>NW_008340673.1:3938-6557 GCF_000622305.1 Nannospalax galili
TGCACGCTGCAGATGTCCTCCTAGAGCCTCCTTCTCTGTCATCCTCATGGCTGTCTTTACCCTGCTTAACACCAACACTTCAGCCAGCCCCCACTCTCCCTAATACCATGTTCTAGAGATTTTATGTCAGAAAAACATTTCAAGGAAAAAATCAGATCCATGGACAATCGCTGGAGTATTGGAGTAATAACAGAATTCTTCTCCGGTGCATTTTCTAGGTACCCCACAGCTGACTTTCATATCTCTCCACAGCTTGTACCTGCAGCTAAGCCCATGCTAACTCATCATAATATTATTCTACAGAAAAAACAGAGGACCAGATAAGATCAACCATGTCAATGGTTGGAGCCAATACATTCAATATGTTGCTAACTTTCTTCCCTTCACCACCCTCCCCAGTGCCTCTAACTGCTTCTTTTGTGCATCCAACAACAGACCTTTACTGACAGCAGTACCAGTTAATACCACCCTTCTTTACCCAGAAACAAAAAAAGAATTCACTGATTCTCATCTAATGGATAGTCCCTTATTCAAACAACTGGCTAACTATTCGATTTGCATTTCCAGCAAGAGTAAGCCTACTCATTACAAATGCCTCAGTAACATTACTCTCTCCAGTATAGCATGCGTCGCCCCTCCTCTTTTCCTATGGTGCAAAGGAAAAGCCCAACACTGTGTTAATTCCTCTTTGTCCACCTTTTGTATACCGGTAATGATTACACCCCAGGTGTACCTACTCGAGAAGGAGGAAACCACCCTCCTCCTTCACAGCCGCCAAATCTTCATCCCTTTGCTAGTAGGGATCAGACTTGCACTCTCCCTGGGTGCTGGAGGCATTGCTACTGCTGCAATTGTACAAACCCAGCACCTTGTGGGAGATTTTCGAGACAAGCTGGACCAGGCAATGGCATCCACGACTGACAGCCTGGAATCTCTCCAATGACAAATGAACTTTTTGCCAGGGTTGTGCTCCAAAACAGAAGAGCATTGGACTTAATAGCTGCTGAACATGGGGGGACGTGTGTGGTATTGGGAGAGGAATGCTGTTTCTTTGTAAATGAATCAAATGTTGTTGAAACCGATGTTAACACTCTCAAAAACTTTGTAATGATCTATTTTCAAGATTTCAACCCACCAAACAGTTAGGTTGGTTTAGTAATCCCTTGTTTTCATGGCTCCTACCCTTTGTTGGCACCCTGGTCACGCTGTGTATTATTTTGATGCTTGCACACTGTTTTATAAGATTTCTTCACGGACAAATTACTGCCATTTCTAAAATCACTACAAAACAGGTCATGGTCAATTATAAGACTTTGGATTCTCCCGAGATAGATGAGTTGGCTCTTAGAGCTTATGATGACACTTCTCCATTTTAAATCAAACAGGGGGAGATGTTGGGGAACCCTCCTGTTAGGGTTGCAGTTTCTCCATGTCCGGATAGCCTAAGGGGCTTGGCGCCTGATGGAAAGACTCCCCTTTTCAGCAGAGGACCTCCTGCTTTCTTCCTGGCTCACTTTGAAGTGACCGCCACAGATGCCTTATCTGAAACATGACCTCTGGCATAGAAACTACCAGGTTTTTTCTATGTGATAATCAGGCACTGTCTGACAGCATAGAAGCCCACTGCCACATGTAAATAAAGCATACTAGGAGCACCTATCAGCTGAGGCTTTTGCTACTGCCTCCACACTATAAATCTTCTAATTTTTCCCCTAATAAATGGAGCTGTATCATTGAATCTGACTGAGCTGTATCACTGAATCTGACTGAGCTGTATCACTGAATCTGACTGAGCTGTGTTTCACTGCGCCTGGGACCAGCCTGTGAGCAGTCTTCCCAGAAGAAGCTGTCTTCCGTCAGCACTCACGCGCTGGTTCTGCGCTCCCCGCTTTGCTCTCCCTGCCCCCCCGTGGACCGGTGGCCAATGACCGTGGGCACAGGGGGAGCGTCCTGCAGCTAGCCTGAGCCTCCTGCAGCTTGGCACAGAGCTCCCTGCAGCTTGGCGCAGCCCGCCTGCAGCCCAAAGAGCCCGCCTGGCAGCCTGAAGCTTGGCGCAGAGCTGCCACAGACCCGCAGCGATCTGTAGCTGCCTGCACCCGGCAGCCAAGGAGGAAGAGAGCCAGAGAGACCCACCCCACAGCTAGAGCCAGAGAGACCCGCTCCGCACTCTAGGACTTTAAACATAAAAGCATGTTGAATTTTGTCAAAGGCCTTCTCTGCATCTATTGAGATGACCATGTGGTTCTTGTTGAGCCCATTTATGTGATTTATGACGTTTATTGACTTACGTATATTGAACCATCCCTGCATCTCTGGAATAAAGCCAACTTGATCTTGGTGGATGATCCTTTTGATGTGTGTCTGTATGCGGTTTGCAAGTATTTTATTGAGAATTTTTGCATCTATGTTCATTAAGGATATGGGTCTATAGCTTTCTTTTATGGTTGTATCTTTACCAGGCTTTGGTATGAGAGTGATGCTGACTTCATAGAAGGAATTTGGAAGTTTTCCCTCCATTTCTATTTTTTTGAATAAATTAAGTAGTATTGGATGCAGATCTTCTTTAAATGTCTGATAGAATTCTGCTGTAAATCCATCTAGTCCTGGGCTGGTTTAGCT
>NW_008340673.1:9180-10902 GCF_000622305.1 Nannospalax galili
TTAGGTGTGGAATCTTCTAAGAATGATTTTGGCCTCAGGAACTTGGGTGTTGGACTGACCTGAGACCCTGGCCGTGGCTGTGCCATGCAGGGATGCAAAGGCAGATGGGTTGGGAATAAGCCCCAAGATTTCCCAGGGAGTGGATTGAGTAGCTGTGTTGTACTGGATGCAAAGGATCAGGGAGAGGCAAGGTAAGCCTCGGAATCCCAGAAAGAGGCTGTCAGCCCCAGAAAGAGGCTGGCGGTGTTGCAGGACCAGGAAAGCAGAGAGAAGAGAGGGCGGGGACGGTTCCAGAGGCAGCACTCCTGGGGCCCAAGAAAGGCACCAAGCCAGTGGGGGTGAACAGGGTCAGGAAGCAGCACTGGCTCCCCAGGTGTCTGGGGCCCCAAGACTAGGAATGGCACAGGGCCCAAGCTAGGAATAGAGAATAGCTGGGGAGATGGAAGGGTGAACGCGGCTAGGGGAGTCAAGGCACAAGGCGCGGGGGGCTTTGTGGTAGACTTACCCCAAGAGAGGCCTGAGGGAGGATAGTGGGCCAGGAGAATTAGCCAGTGGTGCAGGTCCCTGGAGCAGGGAGAGGTGAGGGCGGGGCCAGGTCCCGTGGAAGCAGTGCTCCTGGAGCCCAAGGAAGGCACCAAGCTGGCCTAGGCAAAAAGGATCAGGAAGCAGCACTTGTTCCCCAGGTGTCTGGGGACCCAAGACCAGGAATGGCGCAGGGCCCAAACCAGGAGCAGAGAACAGCGGGGGAGATGGAAGGGCAAATGAGGCCGGGGGAGTCCAGGCATGGGGGGCTCTGTGATGGACCCACCCTGAGAGGCCTGAGGATAGGGGAGCAGGCCAATGCAATTTTTAAGTTTCAAGACCCTGCACTTAAAGCACTGAGAGATATGCTTAAAAACAGGGGATTGGATTTGTCAGATCCCGTAGCTCAAAAGGTTTGGGCAGAGGCGATTCATTTGGCTCCCTGGCTATTTAGGGCTAATGTTTTCACTGGGGATACATGGGAATCATGGGAAGGGTTTGACCAAGAAGGCAGAAATGCAACAAAAGTGAACCCAAAAGCAGCCAAAGTTACAAGCTGCACCTCTGGCATGCCCTTGCCAGCTTCAGAGCCTCCCCGGTAGAAGGGCTGGGCAGAGCAGAGTGCACAAAGGGGGGGGGTCTGTGGGGAAATGCCACCCACCCCACCCGCCTTGAACTAACGTGTGCTCACAGGCCCGCTGTGGTATAATTTTTATCATGTGAACTTTGAGGAACAGTCTTCATTAGTTGGACATATTAACATATGCCTTTAATTGCAACATTCAAGAGACAGAGGCAAGTGGATCTCTATGAGTTTCAGGACAGCTTGGTCTACATAGCAAGCTCCAGGCAAGCCAGGGCTATCTAGTGAGACTTTTTGTCTCAAAATTTAAAAAAAAAATGCTTTGTCAACTATATCCAATAAGTCATATGTCTGCTATTCAGAAAAGTACAACCTTACATTTTTTCTTATTAATTTACCAAATATTTTCATTTGAGGAAAGGGTAACAATTCTGTCAGTCAGTTTCATATTTTCATAATCATGCAGGTTTACTCATATAGATAAAATACAAAAATTTTAATGTATAGCTCCATCTTCATATATTGGATAATGCAATGTTTAATCTTGATTTCTACCAAATGGTAACTTGGTTGGATAGAGTGACACCTAGGAGATTAGTAAAATATGCTTCTGGGTG
>NW_008340673.1:10979-11492 GCF_000622305.1 Nannospalax galili
GTTGGAGAGAGAGACACCTAGGAGATTAGTAAAATACACTTCTGGGTGTGTCTATTTTCTGTCTCTCTTTGCTTCAGAGATTCCAGGTGGTAAGCACCCTACTCTGCCTCAGGCTTCTCTTCCATGGTGTGTTTCTGTTTTTGTTTTCTTACCACAAACCCATGGCAATGGAGTAGCTAAACCATGGACTGAGACATGCGAATCCTAAACCCAAAACAAATTTTCCTCCAATAAGTTGTTCATGCTATAGCGTTGAAAAATGTAACATAATGAATACAGCAGTTAATGGGAGTCCACAATACTCTAGGTAGAAGGCATACTCTTGTTTCCAAATATATATGGCTTTTTAAAAAAACTTTTACAAAAACCTTATCGAGAATTTCATACATGCATATAAGGTGTTTTGATCAAATCCATGCCCACTCCCTCCCCTCCAACATTCCCCCCTCTGAAGAGGTAACCCTAAAATCTTTTAAGGATTAGATACAAGCTCCCAAATACTTTTGGCATTTT
>NW_008340673.1:11629-12874 GCF_000622305.1 Nannospalax galili
GTCAATAGGGAATTGGGACGCAGACCGCTCTGGCTTCTTCCACGCTGAACAGGGATGCAGGGTGAGGTAATTGGAGTACCTCTTCAGTGGGTCTATCTAAAAGACTCCCAAATTGCATAACTCTTATCTTTAGGGGGAAAAGAAAGTCCTTGAATCGTGAATAGGAGATGTGAAGGAGAAGTAAAGCAAGAGTAATTAGCATTACAAGTTCTAGACAGGGACCTAGTAGAGTCAAAACAGGGCAATTTTCAAATGTTCACATGAGAGTCCATTGGATTTTCTTGCAAGGGCTTCCAAAAGCATCCCTCTATTGGGCTCCTCCTCACTTATCTTTTGTCTTCCAAGGCTGGACTAGTTGCCTGGGAAGAGTGGCTGGATACTCAGGGGAGGGGCCAGTGATCCTGCCTGGCACTCCTTTAATGAATGAGCACAACTGTCAGCAAGCCCAGTTTTGACTATGTTTAGCAATCAGGCTCAGCGGAAGTTGTGATGATGGTAGTTATTTCATGCAGAAGGGACTGGCTTAATTTTTTAACTTGCTTATTTATTTCTCTTGATTCTTTGAGAATTTTATACATTGTACTTTAATCATATCCAGACCCCCACCCACATCTCCACTTTCAATGTGCTACCATCCTTAAATTCATGTTCTTTAGTCTTTTATTATATTTTTATTGTAATAAACTTTTATGCATCATTTAATTACAAAAGCACATGAAATCAGTCTCCAGCAGTTCCCAGACTAGGGTCTGCCCACTGTCGGACACTTAGGTTGCTTCCATCGCTTAGCTATTGTGAAAAGAGGAGCAACAAACATGGTTATACAAGTGTCTCTACAATAGGATGAGTCCTTTGGGTATATGCCAAGGAGTGGTATAACCGGGTCATATGATAGGTTCATTTTTAGTTTTTTAAGAGTTCTCCACACTGTTCTCCATAGAGGCTGCATGAGTTTGCAATCCCACCAGGAGTGAATGTGCATTCCCCTTTCTCCACATCCTTGCCAGCATTTGGTATCATTTGTTCTCTTGATCCTAGCCAGTCTGATTGGGGTAAGGTGATGCCTTATGGTGGTTTTAATTTGCATTTCCCTAATTACTAATGATGTTGAACACTTTATGAGATGTTTCTTAGCCATCTTTATTTCTTCCTTTGAGAACTCTCTGTTTAGATCTTCAGCCCATCTTTTGATTGGGGTCATTTGGTTTCTTAATTCTTTGTTTTTTGAGTTCTTTATATATTCTG
>NW_008340674.1:0-460 GCF_000622305.1 Nannospalax galili
TCACCAGAAGGGCAAGTAGTGGGGAATGGCTGGGGTGCCGACAACACAGCATACAGTAGTACGGATATCAGAGCATAAGGGCTCTAGTCGGGGGGAGGGAGGCTATGGGAGGGTGCTACCTGGGAAGTGGGTGTATAAATTTTAAAAAATTCTTCAAAGAAAAAAAATTTTTTTTCATGTATTTACCACTTTTCTATACTAAATGTGGATTCATTTTTAATTAACTGCGCTCAAAACCACTCTCTAAAATAAATCTTAAATTTTTTCTTTTATTTGTTTTTATTTTATGTATGTGAGTGTTTTGCCTGCATGTGTGAAAGTGAGCCTGTGTGTGCAGTGTCTGCAGAGGCCAGAAGAGAGTCAGATCCCTTGGAACTAGAATTACAGGTGGTTGTTAGCTGCCATATAAGTGTTGGGAATTGAACCCAGGTCCTCTGCAAGAGCAGCCAGTGCTCTTAAC
>NW_008340675.1:0-221 GCF_000622305.1 Nannospalax galili
ATTGACTGCTCTTGCGAAGGACCCAGGTTCAGTTCCCAGTACCCACATTCCCGGGGACCATTCACCCTCTTCTGACCGTCACAGTATTGCATGATACACATGCATGCAATACACTCATACACATAAAAGAATAATAAATAAAAAGAAAAAAATTTTAAAAAAGAGACTTTGGCAGGAGGATCACAAGTTCAGGGTCAACCTGAGCTACAGAGGGCAATAAC
>NW_008340676.1:0-630 GCF_000622305.1 Nannospalax galili
TTTATTTGAGGCTCCTATTTCCATGGTAGAAATTATTCTCTTTTCCTCTCTGTCCTGAATGGGAGCAGTTACTTGATAGTAACTGTACTGAATGTGTCTCAAGCCACTGGCTTGAGTGTGACATCCAAAATATGTCACTGCTTCTCAGGAGAGCTTAGGACAGGCGCAATGGACAGAAGAGATTCTCACACACGACTGTTTGATTGCATTATGCGTTTACTAGGTCAAAGCATAACAAACACACATCAATACAAACACTCAAAGGGAAACCCGGTCCTCTAGCAGTTAAGAGTCCCAAAGTCTCTTGGAGTACCTTCCAGAGGTTAAGCCTTCAGGCACTCCATGTGGAGAGGTTCTCTAGTCCGCCGTGATCGGTGCACTCTCCCAGCTGAGGAGCTGTCTCTTGCAGGTTCTGATCACGTCTGGTCGTGGCAGGCTCCCATCAGTCTCTGGCTCTCAGGCTGAGGTCCTCGATCAGGTCTCAGGCGAGGCTCCGGTCTGGTCTCGGGCAGAGCTTCAGGTAGCGGTCTCAGGATTTGGGCAATGTGCCGGGATGAGGCCCACGGATTCAGAGTCTCGTGTGGCCAAGCATCAAAAGAATCTTTTTACTGCCAGATTTTATACATTTCT